>NC_044351.1:28454954-28754954 GCF_007364275.1 Archocentrus centrarchus | reverse complement strand
AGGTGTACGGTTATTGCTTTCTCCCAAAAAGATTGTGCATGCCAAATATGTCAAAAATTGCTTCTTTTTTTTTTTTTATGTGCCTCTGTTCACTTTGCATTCTGTACATCTCTACTTCTGTTTGTGTGTTTCCTTTTCACCGTTTTTTTCCTCATTCATTCTTGCCCAGTGCTGCAGTCGTGGCAAGGAATGAATCCACAATTTGGCTCGCGGTATTTCTCAAAGGGCTCCAAGAAGAAAACTCAATCTTCATGGTTAATTCTAAAAAAGGCAACTAAGGAGTTGCTTAAATGTTTCCTGCAAAGTCAGCAGATAAGCATTTTTCTCCATCAATCAAGGGTTTCAACAATGCTTGTGGTGCTTGGTGGTTCCTGTTTGGTGAACATTGTGGAACTAAAATGAAATGAATAGCTCCATCCAGTTACAAAAAAAGAAAGAAAAAAGTCTTACATTTTGATAAGCTTCAGCAGCTGAAGCTCTTTTCAGACCCTCTTTATCGCTCTAATTTTAAGCCCATGGGTATTCTTGAACCTCTGACCTCAATTCAAACTGCATTTTTTTTTCAGAAGCTGCTTCTTTCCTCTGGTGAGATGGAGGTGAAGCAAATTGATAAGATGCCCTGATAGTTAATTTGATAATGTTGCCGGCTGTTCATTTTGCCAGGACTGAGTCCCTGAGGTGCTATCTTTTTCATCAGACCCTTAAAAATGTAATACAGTGTAGATTCATTGTATTCCTACATCTATGAGTGTACAGTATGAGAACATTTCCTTGTATTTGTGCCAGCATTTATTTTTCTTGCCAGGACTTTTTTTCAGTAACAGATTCATAACTGATTCATTCTAATCAGTCCAGATATTAAATTGTGTCTTAAATTTCCTTCTGTCCAAGAAATAATGAATTCTTTTAGAGGCTGATGATTACGCAGAGTACCTGACACACATGAGGGAGTAGATATAATACAGTAGCAGAAGCACTGCAATAAACTACATTAAAAAAAAGGAGGAAACATTGCATTTTATTTGCATAGTAATTCATTTTTGGCCTCTCTTAAAACTCACAAGTGTTTCTGCTAAATCAGAAACTGATAAATAAGTAATAGGAACTAAGCCTGCTTTCCTCTGGTTTTCAGGGAGCTGGAATGCTTTAGGGACCATGCATGTTAGACTATCGTCAATTGCTATGGCTTATCTTTTCATGACACAAACAGCTCTAATGAGAATTTGAACATTTTCCTTTATTTGTTCTAAATTAAGTCAAAGTGTTAGTACAATGGACTTCTTTTTTTTCTTACATTGTTTGTTCTACTCCAATTGATTTAAAATGAAGTCAAAGTAGTTTTTTATTCGCTTAAAATGGTTGTTGACACCTTTTTATGTCCTTTGAACTGCAAAATTTGACGTTACAATACAACACTGTGCCATTATTTATTTAACAAAAACTAAGTCAAATGCAGAAGCAGTAGTCTGGATGAATAAAACTAAGTACATCCTTACTGCTCCCATAGGGGTTAAGAGGGTAAGTAGGAACCAGTTGCTGCTGATCAAATGTGCTTGATTAATTGATAATCAGCAAGCATGGCCACCTACTGTACCTCTATAAAAGCAGTAGTTTTGGCAGTTTGCTGGTTGGAGCATTCAGGTGTGTGTTAACACAATGCTGAGGAGGAAAAACATTAAGAAACGATCTTAAAGACACAACTGTTGCTGCCCATTAATCTGGGAAGGTTTAAAGGGTAGTTTCCAAACAATTTGAAGTACTTGATTTCACAGTGAGAAAGATTATTCACAAGTGGAAAACATTCAAGACAGTCGCCAATCTTCCCAGGAATGGTCCTTGTAGTCAATATACCCTAAGGTCAGATCATCCAATGCTCAGAGGAACTGCAACAAAGATGAGACAAACACCTCATACAACTGTTTAGCACAGTGGAGGAGGGGTGATGATTTGGGCTTGCAGTCTCTGAGTCAACCATGAACTCCTTTGTATACCAGAGTATTTTAGAGTCAAATGTAAGGCCATCTGACAGATAGCTTAAGCTTTGCCTTGGTCATGCAGGACAATGTACCCAAACACAAAACCTTAGATGTGACAGAGGGTATACTACTTTTTTTACGGTGACTTCATGTGTTTTATGTGTTATACTTGCTAATGACCAAACTTAATCTTAGAAGTCCTAGAAATGGGCATTATGGGCAATGTATACCCAGTATTGGAAAGGTACACTCACTGGCCACTTCATTAGGTATGCCTCACTGATACTGGTTTGGACCCCTTTTCCCTTCAGAACTACCTTAATTCTTCTTAAAGAGTCAACAAGGTGCATCACACAGTTGATAGAGCACTTTTGGGATGTGGTGGAAAAGGATATTCACATCCCAAAACTGCTCTATTAGATTGGTAACTGTGAGGGCCAGCTGACTGCAATAAAACTAGTTTGAGATCATTTGAGCTTTGTTATATGACACATTATCCTGCTGGAAGGTCATAAAGGGATGGACATGCTCAGCAGCAATACTCAGGCATGAGTATTAAATGATGCTCAAGTGGTACTATGGGTCCAAAGTGTGCCAAGAAAATATGCCCCATACCATTACACCCCCACCAGCCTGATACAAGCATGAATCCATGCTTTCATGTTGTTTATGCTAAATTCTGACCACACCATCTAAATGTTGCAACAGAAATTGAGCCTCATCAGACCAGGGAATGTTTTTCCTGTTTTCTTTTGTCCAGTTTTTATGAACCCATGCAAACTGTAGCTTAATTTTCTTGTTCTTAGCTGACAGGAGTGGCACTTATTATGGTCTTCTGCTTCTGTAGCCCATCTGCTTCCAGGTTTGATGTTTTGTGTACTCAGAGATCCTCTTTTGTTTATCTTGGTTGAAACTGGTGGTTATTTGACTTGATTCCTGTCTTCTTGCCACCTCAAAGGATTCTGGTCATTATCCTCTGTCCTCTGGAATCAACAAAGCATGTGCATCTGCCACTCACTGAATATTTTCTCTTCTTTGGACCATTCTTTGTAAACCCTAGAGATAGATGAGCAGGAAAATACCAGTAGATCAACAATTTATGAAATACTCAGACCAGCCCGTCTGGCACCAACAATCATGTCACATTCAAGGCCAATTAAATCACCTTTCTTCCACATTATGATGCTCGGTTGGAACTTTTTTTTTTAACTTCATGGTCAAAATTGATTGTCAAACTGATTACAAACCAATAAACAAGACCTGGTTGCCTTAAATTTCCACCTGACCACGTGCCAATCACAGTTTTTCCCTACACATTGCAGTGTGAAGTTCAGGACTAGTCTGGATGAATAACACCATGCTAGAAGATTACAACAAATTTGAATGTCTGGCACTGCAGAAGGCAAAGAGCTTGTTCCTTGAAGCAGATCCTTATCTGTTGTTTGGAAATACTTTGAGTGCAAGTGATGTTAACCAAGAATAAATTACATGTAAAGAGTGCCAAGTTGTGTCTGTAATGCAAAGCAACATAACGAAGTTATTCAACTGCAGGAAAACACACCACAAACTGTAGTATTATTAATGCATGAAGGCCAAGAAAAACAATGCAGTGGTTGCTGATGTGAATATTCCACCACAAATTCAGGCATCCATAAAAGTGAGCCTGTACAACACGTCAGCGTATCCCAGCAGTGAAATCACCAATGTAATTACCAAAGATACATGTACAATAAACATAGTAAGTAATGGGGGTTTCAGGAAGTGGCAATATCCGCGTGGTAAACGAGGGGTCTCAGCTGTCGAGTGCTTTGCTACGACTTTTATTTACATCCATCATGGAGGGATAATCAATGGAGTGAAAGACTTTATATTTGTCTTCTAGAAGATGCACTTAGGCCAGGTGAATAAACACTTGATTTAAAACCCTACAATAGAACAGGTCCGCCAGGCCATATCTTTACATTTTTCCATGCTGTAGTGCCATTTTTTGGAATATTTCAATTTTATATACATCAATAGAATCTTTATATCCTAAATTTTCAAAATATGTATGAAATTAATCCATAGTACCTACAGAAATTAGCTAAAAAGTCCAATAACCCACAAAAAAATTTTAAATCGTTTTTATTTTTACATATTTTTCTAGATACAGAAAAGCCATAGCTGTATTCTTCAAAAGTGTAAATGAGAAAAAGATGCACAGAGGCCTTTCAAACCACAGAAAATAAATTTTGAGTCTGTTCATAACTTCATTTGTAAGATACACTCATTTTATAAACTGTAGGAAAAACGAAAAAAAATGAATACTGTGCAGAATTTGCAAAAAGACAGCATGTGCATCAAAATAAACTACTTTCAATAGTGTAATCAAAGTTCTAAGTGTCTCTGGAATGTATACAGGAAGGTATAAAGTCAAACATGCAGTGGTTTCTGCTGTGCCAGGCCTAGGAGAATAAAATTACATTTCCCGGCAAGAATATGAGCGATTCGCGGGAAAATTACGTCACTTCCTGTTGCTGCAGGTAGTGGCTTGCATTAAACCATGTGATAGTTTGTGTGACAACGTGATGACGGACTTTCCAACGTAGGAAGTGCTGTTAGCAGCTAATGAAAACAATGACCGCAAGGATTATAATGTTTTGTTGTTTGCGCTTTATATGCGATTTTACACGATTTCTGCGAACCTGCTGAAGGAAGGATATAGCGCTCTGGGGACATATTGAATGCATGATATGCAAGTGTAAATTCTCTGGTTTTATATACAAAAAGAATTACTGCTGTCTCTTATTTGGTTGCAGTTCAAGCGTCATTACAAAATGCACATGCAAATGAGGACACGACGAGCCCGCCGGCGGGCCCGCCGGTACAGCTTATTCAATCAAAGAAGTTTCAATTAACCAGAATGTAACACACTGTAAAAATAAAGCCAGGGCCCTGCGGATTTAATTTTGTGTTCATTTTTGGTGCAATTTTATTTATTTGTGTTCCTTACAGAGGACCAGTTTTTTTGTTTTTTTCATTTCTTACATGAAAGTTCAATACACAATATATATAGATATAGATATAAGATAGATAGAGAACTTATGAGCCTTGCAGGAGCCATGCAGGATAAAAACTGCTCCTGTATCTAATTTTTTCTACACAGTTTGATAATGTCTGTCCAAAAGGGTGAGCAGGAAAGCACCATCATTGTTCTTTTGTTTTTACTGTCTGATGTACTTTTATTTCTGTCCTGCTTTGAACTACAGTGCGATAGACATGCACTAGGTAGACTCAAAGACTGCTGTGCTGTACTGATTCAACAGTTCCTGTAGCAAACTGTCCTTTCTCAGTAACATGCACTGCAGGAACTTTTTGACAGTGGAGTTGATGTGGGTTTCCAGCGTCAGTTTCATGAAATGTAAGTAATTTGTATTATTTAGAGGGTGACATCCTGGTTTTCTTTCCCTAAAAGACTATCCTCTTCACATACCTTGAGTTCAGCTTGAGTAATGGATGAAGTGAATGAGGCCTGTGGTTTGGTCTTTCTCAAGCCTATGTAACAGTTAATATTGTATTGGATTCCACTTGTCATTATTTTTCATTTTGGGTTTATGCATAGCGGGTGAAACGGCGCCATCTCTTGGTGGTTAGCCGCGATAAGGGTAGTGGACACAGGAACCTCGTTGCCAGTGTATGGGAGAAGAGCACGAGGTGGGTTCGCTGATATTAGCACTGTGGAAAATGTTGTGTATTATTGCTGTATGTTCATATATGATCACTGGCTAACTGTAATATGTACTTATAGCAACCAGGACACTAATGAGTTGCATATTGTGCCTTTGATGAGATTAATAACATTATAACACACAGTTGGAAAAGTTCGCTAGCCTGATGTTAATGGAAAATGCCATTCCTTGTAAGGTGCTGTACCCGATGATGAGCCCATGATTCTGACCAGTACATGTTCCGTTTCATGCAGGTATTTATTTCATGATATTGTATTTTATTTCAATATAAATGTATTAGACCTCGTTGCCAGTGTATGGGAGAAGAGCACGAGGTGCTGTACCCGATGATGAGCCCATGATTCTGACCAGTACATGTTCCGTTTCATGCAGGCAGATAAAGTCAGCATTCATCTCATCCTGTCTCCTGATTGTCATTGAACACAACGCAGACACAAACTATACGACGAATGGAAACACAGAACTGGGTTATGATTATTTGGACCGAGCTGAATTAATACACGGCCAAGTTCAGCACGGTTACACTGGTGCCGTGACCCGTTCTTCAGCTGCGTCGGCGCGGGCTGAGTCTACTTCCCGGAGCGCTCGCATCGGAGTACCGGGGCTGCGTCTACTTCCTGGAGCCGCTCGCTTCGGAAGTGCCTCAGATTCGGGACAGCTGTGTGGACTCTTTACCGCTTTGGCGGTGTGGCGGTAATTTGTTTAGTAAATGCAAAGCTATTTTTAACCCTTTGTACCGTTGTTTGGAGCTGTTTGTGGTTTTATGAGTGGCAGCACTGTCGCCATTGACCGCAAAATTTTTTTTTGCTCTCTCTACCTCAGTGAAGGAGGGGCGTTTTGAGACGCAACTATTTTGAGTGTATTTATTTTGTGGATGATTTCTGTTGCCCTATTCTACTTTGTTGACCTGATGGGGATGCTTTTGTTCCCCTGTATTTGAGTTGTATGTGCTTTATTTTTTTGTTATTTTTGACTGTTTTTTTGCTGTTGTTGGTAAAGTGTTGAGTATGGCAGGCAATTTTTTTGGTAGGGGGAGAGGGTTTACCCCTATGCCTGCAGCTGCTAGAGGGAGAGGTGTGCTTTTGTACACTCCAGATTCATCCTCACCAATACCAAGTTATGCAGGTTTGGGTGGAAATGTTAATGACACTCTTGATGCACCACAAAGTGATGTTAATGATAAACGTTTGGGTGATATAGCTTCACAGATTGGAATTTCTATTGGTGAAAGTATTGCATCTTGCATTGAAACCCGCCTTAATAATACACTGTGTTCAGGAGTAGTTGGGGGTACAGCTAATGAGTCTGCAATGTTAAATGTCATTGTTCGCCCTGATGTTAAAGAACCTGTGAGTTTTACAGGGGATCATGACTCATGTTCAGTCCAAGAGTGGGAAGTCATGATGTTATCCTATTTGAAAAAGAAGGGCATCCCTGTGGCTGAACAAGCTGATGAAGTAGTATCTAAGCTTGTGGGGAGGGCACATGAAGTGGTTAAAGTGGGCATACGCAGTAAGCCAGTTTTGAATCTGCGTGAAGGACCTGAGCCCATTTTTGAGTTACTGAAGCAACACTTTAGTGATACTATGTCCTCCAGCTTGCCCTTAGCTGATTTTTATGCTACTGTGCCCCATCCTGACGAGCACCCCTTTGACTATTGGCTGAGACTTAATAAAGCTCTGGATGTGACAGAGGACTCTCTAAAGAGACAAAATAAGGCTTTTGACTATCTGTCACGTGACTTAGCTGCCATGTTTATCCAGAACTGTCCTGATCCTGAACTGTCGCTCATATTCAAGTGTAGACAGCTGAAAGAATGGACAGTTGCAGAAATTCACGAGAAGCTCGTTGAACACTGCAGAGCTCGCAAGCGACTATCCAAACACAGTGTGACCAATGTTTTGCCTTCTCAGCAACAGGAGGTCACCACTTCTATGCAACGTGCGACACTCACAAGTGCGATTGTGCCTGCGGCTGCTGTTGTGTCGCCACCTGCTGGACAGGCAGCCGAGAGCTCCCCGGACCGCCTGGACCAGGTCATCACTCTGCTCGAACGTGTTCTGGAGCAGCAGCCACAACAGTACAAGTTTCAAAGTAAGTTCAATGTGCGCACACAGAGAGACCAACCAATGAAAGTAAAGCCCGTAGTACCGTGTGCGGTATGCAGCGATGATGGACACACTACTCAGTACCACTGCAGGTCAAACCGTCTGTGCTTTAACTGTTTTGCGCCTGACCATGTGCGAGTGGAGTGTCCGGGGGCCGTGGTGAGGAAAGCTAGAGGCGCTAAGCAGGGGGCGCAACCACAGGAAAACTGAGTGGCCTGCATGTGGTGGGGGCAAGTGTTGGGCCTAAAAGTGATCCCCCTGTCGCTAATGTTGATGATGACATGGAGTCTGTATGCCAAAGTGTGTGCGAAGTGAGAGAGATGGGATACACACCTATAGTTCAAAACATTCAGAGACTCAAACAACATGACAAACTGTTTTATGAAGATGTGACACTGGGAGGAGAGGTTACGGTCAGAGCTTTGTTAGATAGCGGATCAATGGCATGCACCCTGAGCTCTGATGTAATACCTCGGCTGTTACATCAGCATGTGTTGAGGGGCCCCACCCTTGAGCCGACAGACACCGTGTTGATTGGGTGTGGGGGTTCCAGAACCTTACCTGCTGGAATGTGCGATCTGGAGATGGAACTTTACAGTTGCAAAGTGATTGTTCCAACATTGGTAGTTGAGAACCAGAATGAAGAACTGATTGTTGGCAGTAACCTGCTAAGATATATTGTTGACAGGTTTAAGGTGAAGAGTGATCTTCAGAACCAGGGCTCCACAGCACCCAGTGACAGTCGTGATGTGGGGCAGAGGTTGTTCAGCTTGTTTTCAAGGATGGAAAATGGTGATGAAGATATCCAAGATGCGGTTGGAACTGCTAAAATTAAACGAGCTGTTACACTTGAGCCCATGACAGAGCACCTGATTTGGGGCAAGCTGCCGCGGGTTGATACTATGTTGGTTGGAAGTACTGTTGTTGCGGAGCCAACAACAGCAAGATCTAAACCACGGACAGTCTTAGTGGGGAGGTCGGTGTCAATCTTAAGAGGTGATGGCTGGCTCCCGCTAAAGGTGATTAATCCGTCTAACAAGCCAGTTACTCTGAAACGTAACGCTAAGTTGGCGGATGTGTCTATTTGCAGTTCAGTGCAAGTGTTCGCTGATTCCCAAATCGGTATCCAACAACAAGTACAGGTGCCGCTTGATGATGGTATGAGACACAGCCTGGTTTCGGAGACCTCCACCTTACCAGATCATCCTCACCCTGTGACAACATGTGTAACCGGCCCTCCCCAGTCAAAGCTAAGTGAACTGGGACTCTCTGATGTAGACATTGAGTCGTGTGACGTTGCCCCCGAATACAAGGCTAGACTGGCGGAACTCATAGTCGAATACCAGTCGATTTTCTCGAGGGACAAGCTAGATTGTGGTAAGGCCACTGGTTGCCTACACCGTATCAGAGTCATGGATGAGAAACCATTCCGGTTACCATGTAGACGCATACCGCCCACCCAGTATGAAAAACTGAGAGAGGTGTTGGATGAGATGGAGGAGCGTGAAATCATTCGAAAGTCTAGCAGTGAGTTTGCATCTCCACTGGTGATCATTTGGAAGAAGACGGGTGACCTGCGGATCTGCAATGATTTCCGCTGGCTCAACGCACGCACTATCAAGGATGCTCACCCGCTCCCTCATCCAGCTGATGCTCTAGCAGCCTTGGGGGGCAATGCATTTTTTTCGACCATGGATTTGACCTCTGGCTATTACAATGTGGAAGTCCATGAGGCTGATCGAAAGTACACTGCCTTTTCATCGCCATTTGGATTGTACGAGTACAATCGGATGCCTCAAGGACTTTGTAATAGTCCAGCTACATTCATGAGGATGATGTTAAATATCTTTGGGGACCAGAACTTCATGAGCTTACTGTGCTATCTGGATGATGTCTTGGTGTTTGCCCCGACAGAGGAGCTGGCACTCGAGCGTCTGAAAATGGTCTTTCAGAGGCTGCAGAACCATAACCTCAAACTCGCCCCAAAGAAATGTCACTTTCTGAAGAGGTCAGTGAAGTTTCTCGGTCATGTCATTTGTACAGATGGGATCCAGCCCGATCCTGACAAAGTGTCTGCTATCACCGCTCTAACTGAGTCAGACCTTATGGAGGATGGCACGAATATTCCTTCTCAGAGAAAGATCCGCTCCTTCCTTGGCATGGCAGTCTACTACCAGCCGTTTATTGAGGGTTGTTCTGCCATGGCCAGACCATTATTTCGACTAATCTCAGGTTCTAAAGGTCCACGTGGAGGTGGGAGGAAACGTCGCCAAGCCCGTAAACAGCTCCATGCTGAGGATTGGACTGGGGATTGTCAGCAAGCTTTCTGCCAACTTAAGCAGGCTTTGCTGGATCGGGTCATGCTGGCCCACCCGAACTTTAGTGAGCCCTTTCTGCTGTCTGTGGATGCTTCTTCTGACGGACTTGGTGCAGTCCTGTCACAGGTACCTGCTGGTGGTTCAACAGCCAGACCAATTGCCTTCGCCAGTAAATCGCTTAGTTACGCCCAGTCTAAGTATCCAGCGCATCGGCTAGAGTTTTTCGCCTTAAAGTGGGCGGTGTGTGACAAATTCCATCACTGGTTGAGAGGTCACCAATTCACCGTGTGGACAGACAATAATCCGCTGACCTATATTCTGTCCAAGGCTCAGTTAGATGCATGTGAACAGAGGTGGATCGCTAAGTTAGCGCCATTTCAGTTTGACATCAAGTTCATTCCTGGATCAAAGAATGTGGTGGCTGATGCTCTTAGCAGGCAGCCCTTCGTACAGTCTAGTACATCTCACCGTTTGACAAGAGTACCTTATGACAAGTTACTGGCAGAGGCTGCAGCGCTTGGTGCTAATGGAGTTCAGGAGGTGTTTCGCTGGTCAGCT
Source organism: Archocentrus centrarchus (assembly GCF_007364275.1). Classification (NCBI taxonomy): domain Eukaryota; kingdom Metazoa; phylum Chordata; class Actinopteri; order Cichliformes; family Cichlidae; genus Archocentrus; species Archocentrus centrarchus. The sequence goes on along the minus strand of NC_044351.1, from coordinate 28,744,266 downwards.
AACCCACCTGAAGTAGCATCTGAGTGCGGCCAACAGATATCTCAGGGTGTGGCAGTTGTTAAGTCAGGGACAGTATCATCGCTGGAGGTGGCTGCTGCACTTCATGGATGCAGTGAAGGAGACGCTGTGGTGTGCCCACATGCCCTTCTCCTGCCACAGTTCTCGCAGACGGTTCTAACACCCCTGCAGGTCAACTCTGAGGTGTTCTCGCATGATGTATTGAAAGAAAAGCAGAGAACTGATGCTGTTCTGAGTAAAGTAATCTTCTTTGTGGAGAGAAAGCGGAGACCATCCAGGAGGGAACGTGCCAAGGAATCGTCTGAGGTCGTCAAGCTTTTGAGGAGCTGGGATAAGCTTGTACTGAGAGACGGAGTTCTGTACCGGGTAGCTAAAAATCCTGTCACAAAGAGAAAGACCTACCTTTTTGTTGTTCCTCACTCATTGCGCAGTAAGGTGTTACAAGGTGTTCACGATGAGGCTGGCCACCAGGGTCAGCAGCGGACATTGTATCTGACAAGACAAAGGTTTTATTGGATAGGCTTGCTGCGTGATGTTGTGGAGTGTGTACGACACTGCAGACGCTGTGTAGTCAGCAAGTCACCAGAGCCTGAAGCCAGAGCCCCATTGAAAAATATAATGACCTCTGAACCTCTTGAACTGGTCAGTGTCGATTTCTGGACTGCTGAGGATTCGTCAAATCGTTCGTTGGATGTGCTAGTGGCTACTGACCACTTCACGAAGATGGCACACGCCTTCTTGTGCCCCAATCAGTCAGCCAGAGCAGTTGCGCACCAGTTATGGAACAACTACTTTTGCATTTATGGGTTTCCCAAGCGGCTACATTCAGATCAGGGGGCCAGCTTTGAGAGTTCGCTAATTGCAGAGCTATTGAATGTGGCAGGTGTGCAAAAGTCACACACTACGCCTTATCACCCTATGGGAAATGGCTCGTGTGAAAGGATGAATCGGACTCTAGGTAACATGATTCGAGCGCTGCGACCAAGAGCTAAACACCGCTGGCCCGAGGCCCTGAAATCCCTGACATTTGCCTACAACTGTACAGTGCATGAAACAACTGGATATGCACTGTTTCTCCTCATGTTTGGGAGGGTGCCACGTCTTCCGGTGGATGTCATATTTGGCTCTGTACTCAGTGATCCAGAGGTGGTGGACTATGACCGCTACATTGAGTCCTTGCGGAAGGACATGAGAGAAGCCATGGCCGTAGCTCAGTCAGCGGCAACTAAACAGCTCCAGCGTCACGCTGATTTATACAACCGTAAGGTACGGGGGGTACCGGTGGAAGTAAACGACAGAGTGTTGCTGGCCAACAGAAAGGAACGTGGCAAACGGAAGCTTGCTGACCGCTGGGAAAGCACGGTGTATGTGGTGGTTGGAAAGGACAATGAGTGCCACACATTTAGGATTCAGAATCCTGTTACAGAGCAAGTGAAAGTGGTCCATCGCAACCTAATAATGCCAGTAAACTTCCTCCCTCTGTCCGAACATGACTCTGATGACCAGGAGGAGGTTGTATTGTCTCCATCTTCAAGTGAACTTGACCTTAGTGTCGAGAGGTCAGTTGTCGGTGACACTATTTCTGACTCAGCAGAGTTTAGAACAAGAGTGTGGGTGTCTGAACTGCCTTTGGGAGCAGGCAGTGGGTCGAGTGCAGAGGATGCTGAGCAGTTGGAGCTGGATGAAGCGTTGGAACCTGCTGATGTCTTGTCCAGGGGCAGTGCGTTACCTCAAGGCCAGCCAGTTTTTGATCAGTTGCAACCCACTGACGAAGCTACGTTGATGGACAGCAGTTCACCAGTCTATGGCTGCCCGGCATCCCTGGCAGTTTGCCCAGAGACTCTTACGGCTCCTAATACTGCCACTCCTACCGATATACCTGCTACTGATGCTGTCACAGCAACAGTAATTGACGGTGCGACTCACCGTAGATCTAGAGCTGGGCGGTTGTTGAGACCAGTGACTAGACTTATTGAAATGATGCACCAGACACCAACATTGGTCTCATGAGTTCTTTGTTATAGATTTACAGTTTTGTTTGTTCCCATTTTTACCTTGACGAGGTTTTGTGACATTTTTGATCAATTGTCTGTTTGTCTTACTATTCAAGAGGTGTGTTTTGCAGCTACATGTTCATTTAATATGTATATGGGCATATTTTTTTCCCCTACGTGTGTAGATAGGGTCTGGCCAACCCTTTTCTCATACTGATCCTCATGGGATAGTCTTTGTGACTGGGTAATTGTAACTGTGATTTTGATGTGATAATACCTCACCAGCAATTTTGGAAACGGTGGTTCTGTCTTGGTTTCCTGTGCATTAGAATAGCGGTTGTGCACCTTTTTGTGTGATTGTACCTGTGGTTTTATTGTATTGGTCATTTTTTTGTTGTTTTGTTTGTTGCAATGGGACAAGTGGAATTCAGCAGAGGGGAGTGTAACAGTTAATATTGTATTGGATTCCACTTGTCATTATTTTTCATTTTGGGTTTATGCATAGCGGGTGAAACGGCGCCATCTCTTGGTGGTTAGCCGCAATAAGGGTAGTGGACACAGGAACCTCGTTGCCAGTGTATGGGAGAAGAGCACGAGGTGGGTTCGCTGATATTAGCACTGTGGAAAATGTTGTGTATTATTGCTGTATGTTCATATATGATCACTGGCTTACTGTAATATGTACTTATAGCAACAGGACACTAATGAGTTGCATATTGTACCTTTGATGAGATTAATAACATTATAACACACAGTTGGAAAAGTTCGCTAGCCTGATGTTAATGGAAAATGCCATTCCTTGTAAGGTGCTGTACCCGATGATGAGCCCATGATTCTGACCAGTACATGTTCCGTTTCATGCAGGTATTTATTTCATGATATTGTATTTTATTTCAATATAAATGTATTAGACCTCGTTGCCAGTGTATGGGAGAAGAGCACGAGGTGCTGTACCCGATGATGAGCCCATGATTCTGACCAGTACATGTTCCGTTTCATGCAGGCAGATAAAGTCAGCATTCATCTCATCCTGTCTCCTGATTGTCATTGAACACAACGCAGACACAAACTATACGACGAATGGAAACACAGAACTGGGTTATGATTATTTGGACCGAGCTGAATTAATACACGGCCAAGTTCAGCACGGTTACACCTAGTTTAGGTCATCAGCAAGAATTTGTTAACCTATGAGAGTGGGTAAGAGAATGTGGGCAGGGTTTGTTGTATTTCAGGTCCCCATTTATGTTACAACATGTTAGAACATGAAGTAGAGACTGACAATTTTTAGAAATATGGGTTTTATTTTAAATAACTAAGTTAACAATAGCAGCCAGGACCACATGATGAGGTCCAGCACGAAGTGGTGTCTCCTCTCCAAGCTGACCTCAGGCATGCCTTTATCCACTCCTTATCACGTATAGACCAGTACAGTGTTAGAATTAATGCAATTAATGTGTTACATGTATAATTATTGTTCTAATGTTATGTATGTATGTCAGTGCATATCTCAGTATAACACTGTAGTACAATAAACACAACATCAACCACTGACTAACATATTATGCAAAGTAGAAATGTGACATATATTTAAAAAATGACTGTAGTGTATTTTTAATGTGACACATCAGCCATGAGGAATAATTTTCAGCAGCCCCAAGGAGAACTTGATTTCTGTATGACCAAAAGTTTTGCTAAGCTCATTTGATGCAAATTAGTTACATGAGATAAACAGCTAAACAAGGAACCACAACATTTGGAAGAGTAAACCATTAGCATTTTGACATCCCTCAATCAAACTCTAATCAATATAAATGGGATGACTGCTGCTGAAGAAATCCTTCTGTTTGAAAGGACAGTGTAGACTGTTTCAGCAGTTCTTTCAATATATAGACTTTCCGCAGTGGCAATTTTTTTTTTTTTTTAAATCAACTGCTCCAAAATGAGAAGGTGTGCATGTAATAAGAAGTCTGTGAGGTGACATGCTTATGAGTGATTAATTCCTGGAATTCCTCCCTGTGGGTGTCAGGTGACTGATAGCAAGTACAGTGTAATGTAATGCGTGCACTGATGTGAAACCTTTCCATTCCAGGAACAATAATGAAACCAAACCTTCAACAAATTTAAATGAAGGCTGTATTTGGATGACAATAGATGAAACCTAGACAATTTGCGAGAGGGTCTAAATTGTTTTTCATGCTGTACAAAAATCATTAAGTACACGGCATCACATAATGCAAGAGCTCAGTTTGAGCCTCTTTCCTCTGATTCTGTTATTTTCACTGTCTGTATAATTATGTGATATGAAGCTTTCTGGAATTAGCATTTAAAATTGTTTTCAGGCACATTTTTAAAACAATTGGGGCATTTTGTTAAATATAAATAAAAGATTCCAAAAAGTTGCAAATCATTCACAACCTGTCAAATTGAGACTAGTAAAAAGGCAAAACAGCAGATGTATAAACTGAATAATTGTGTTGGATTCTTTCAAAATAGACACTCATTTAAAGCGAGCCTGTCCTCCTTGGGGAAAAAAAAACCAAAAAAAAAACCGACCGTGTTGTTTACAGCGACATGCTACAAAAAAGTTGGGATGACAAGAATAAAGAAAAAGGTTGTGCAATGATATAGTGGTACAGGAGGATATCTTATACATCTAATTTGCTAAATTTGTAACATACCGTAACTGATTTAAAAAAAACTCAGAACTACATTAAAAACAGACATGATTCTGCATTGGGAACCACTTCACGAGCTCAAAAAAATTTCTAAAAAGCACTGTTAGCTGCTGCATTTACAAATGCAAATTAAACCTCTGCCATGCAAGGAAGAAACATATGTATACAAAATTGAGAAACACTGTGGCCTACTCCAACTACACAATCATTTGATATGGACTGAAGCTTAGTGGAAAACTGTCTTGAATTAAGAGAAATCATACATGTCACATTCATGTCATATAATTAACTGTGGCATAAATCATTGATGGTGGTATGAGGATGAGTTACTGCTCCAGTAAAGACACCGTTGATGCTGAACCATAAATTCAGGAATGACATACTTTGACATCCAGACTGCATGTTTTTCATGGAATAATTTGGAGTGTGAAGTTCTAACTTGCACTACCACAGTATGTGTCTAACAAAACAAATACCTGCTAATTACTGCTGAATACCATATAAATAAAATACTAGACTTTCACCCACCAAAACTGAAGCACTTCTTGGACCGACTGTTAATACAATTTGCTGCACTCCGAGCCATATTATTTCTCAGGATTGTTTGAAGGCTTTGGCATTTTTGGGAACCAGCAGAACACAAAAAGAAAAAAAAAAATCTTTTCCTTTGCTACAAACGTGTTGAACAAATTGTGCTTCCAAGTTTGCCTTGTTATCCAAATATCTTTATAGTTTCTGTGAAAGCGTGTAAATGTTTGATTCTTGGTTGCTAGAAAGTGTTCTTTGTTATCTTTACAAATATACTCTAAAGCTATGCAGAATGTTTACCTATATTATGAAGTGAATATAAACTTCTCTGTAATATCTAAGTGGTATCATTTTCATCCATCCGTCCATCGAGACAACTGAGTAAGTTGTTAACTTCTCCAGTGAAGTAACACATCTGATAAAACACAGATGTTTGATCAGAGAGGAAGGAGTAGATAGTACACTACATGTAACTACCAGTCTTTACTTTTAATGAACCAGTACATTATTAGTCTTAAGCTACCCTCTCATGATGTTCTAGACACAATTAAACAAAGATGGAGAGGGATGTAAGTAAAAAGCAATTGAAATAAATCTTTTAATGGGCTTCTTAATCAGGACTAGAAATTGATTAAAGAAAGGCTAAAGAGAATGTACCTTTTTTTTCATTTAAAAAGGTTGAAACGATATCTACTCATTACTCTTTCTGCATGACACTTCCAAATTGAGTCTCAGTTATTTAAGAGTACATGTTCCAAATTTTCCCCAGGGTCCATTTGCACTGCTTTCTGGTTGGCAGGGCTAGAGCCAGGAAAATGTCTCAAACAAGTCGCAGTAAAAGAGTGAAAGAGTATAGCTTGACCTGTAGCTTTGTAGATTTAAAGCTTCATAAGATTTTGACTCCAGGTAGATCTCAGTTTTCTTGAAGAGAATACTCAGTTTTCCTTTGTTTTGTTATCTTTCCAATATAAGCGATTGCAGCTCTGTTTTAGCCCAAGTTAACCTTACTGATTGTGGGACTTATTTTACATTGAACTCACATCATTCAAAGTAATGGGCCTGATGATGAAATTTGGCTCTTGGACAGAACAGTAGTGAATCCACCCATCCACCTGGGCCTGCACCAGAGAGCATGAAGCACTGCAATGTGAAGGGGGAGAGGGAAGACTGCAGAAAAGTGGTGAAAGCACATTTCTGTTTTATAAAAGCTCCATCCCAAGTTGCTTTACTCAGTGTCTCACCCTGTGATTGTGCAAGCTTGATGAAGTGAATCCGCCTGTCCTGAGATGAAACAGAGGAAATCTCACCGCTAGTGCCACCAGACCTTCCCATGTCTGAAAAGTGTCACAATTATACAGCCCCTTATGTCACAAGCTATCAGCTGTTATGTAAAACCATTTTGCCTTATACAGATTTCTCAGTCTGAGCCAGAGTATGACTGACATGACTCTAAAATAAACATACAGTGGTGGAAATAATTATTCGATCCCCTGCTGAATTTGCTCACTTATAAAGTGATGAATATTTTATTTTTTTATGGTAGTTTCAGTTTAATGGAGAGAGACAGAATATCAACCAAAAATCCAAAAATAATAAACTCATTACATAAAAGTTATAAATTGATTTGCATGTCACTGAGTGAAATTAATTTTTGATCCCCAAGCAAAACATAACTTAGTGCTCGGTGCAGAAACCCTCGTTATTAAGTACAGCAGTAAGACATTTCTAGTAGTTGATCACCAGGTTTGCACACATCTTAGGAGGGATTTTGGCCCACTCCTCTTTACAGAAACACTCTAAATACTTTAGGTTTCTTGGCTGCCACTTGGCAACTCCAAGCTTTAGCTTCCTCCTCAGATTCTCTATAGGATTGAGTTCTGGAGACTGGCTAGGCCATTCCATGACCTTAAAGTGCTTCTTTTGCCACTCGTTTGTTGGTTTGGTTTTATGTTTTGGGTCATTGTCATGCTGGGAGACCCATCTTCAGTGCTGTGCCTAAGGGAAGCAGGTACTCATTCAAGATTTTGTGGGCAGCTGCCTTCAGATTACTACCAAGATCCTCCCGTGTAGTTTTGGGCTGATTCACCACCTTTCTCATCATCATCATCCTCAACCCATTAGGCAAGCTCTTGGATGGAGCTCCAGACCGAGGGCAATTGATGGTCATTATACATTTCTTCCATTTACGAATAATCGCACCAGCACTTCTCACCGAGCTTCTCGCTGATGGTCTTGCAGCCCATTCCTACCTTGTGGAGTTCTACAATCTTGTCCCTGATGTGCTTTGACTGCTCTTTGGTCTTGCCCGTCGTGGTGGAAGAAATTGAGTCTGTGGACAAGTGTGCTTTATACATATAATGAGTTGAGATAAGAAGTATCTTTGATTGATTAGAACACACAGCAAATCTCTGGGAGCCAGAATTCTGGCTGGGTTGTAGGAGATCAAATACTTACTGTATTTCGCTCACTGTAATTTTTATGTAATGTGCTTTTTTTTCTGTATTTTTGGTTGATTTTCTGTCTCTCTCCATTAAAATGAAACTGCTATAAAAATTAGAGACTGTTAATTTCTTTGTAAGTGAGCAAAATTGAGCAGGGGATCAAATAATTATTTTCCCTACTGCATTTGGATGTCTGTAGACATAAATAGATATTTGTAACTTCTTTTGAGTTGGTAATTGTAACATAGACTAATGTAACCTTTACAGCTCATGCTTTTTGGGAAAAACATGTGGCAGCAAGTCCTGTCTTGTAGACTCTGTCCTGGTGTCGCACTGGGCCTGGAGACTGCTGTCACTTTTTATTTGTCACCACCTAAATCAGAACATGATTATCCTTTAGTGGTGTTTCCCTACTTTACTGACTACCAACTCTGTAGCTGTTCCATATGCCCTATAACAAGTACATTTTATGAAATACAGGTATCATATCTTTGGCATTAATTATATATCTATTTACTCCTGCTAACGTAATCCGCTGCAGTGAAGGTGTCCAAACATCATACCTGTTTTTCTTCAGTCTCACCCAAACCAGGCTTCAACAAACAGACATTTGTTTTTAATGAGGATGTGATTTTAATTTAATGTTATCATTCTAAAATAGCATCTTCAAGCTGGCTGAAAACAAAGTGTCAGAGAACGACAGAGTGGGCGAATGCAATTTTGTGGTTTGGCCGTGTTATGTTGGAACCACAGTGCCAGGCAGTGTCAGTCTGTGTAAACAGTGAGAGCCTTGCATTCAGTCAACTAAAATCATATTTTTTAACATATGCACATGCACACAGAGACTGGTATGAATACAGTACTGTACCTGCATGGGATTGCATTTTTAATGAAGACACTCTGGAAGAAGGCTATAATAAATGATAGCAGTGTGTGCAACAGAGGGGAAAAAATTAGATTTGGCCATAAGGCCTTTCACTGTATAAAATTTACCAACCCTTGTAGATCTCTTGTCAAGAAAACTTAGTTGTGATCCCAGATATAAATTTGCACTTCAGTTCAGAGCATGTGTATAATTTGGTCATCACTGAATGAGCATATTGATATGCAAATGAGAGAAAATGTCATTTTGACAAAAAAGAGAAACACCATCAGAGCTCATTTTGGTGCATCTGTAGAGGCTCACTTAGATTTTTAAATAATATTTACCTTCTCAAGTGCTGGGATATGGGCTGAAAGCATGACCAGCTGTTTTTCATAATTGCAGGCTAGTATGCAGAATTCACATGCCATGGTAAAGGTGCTCCTTTCAACATTATTAGAAATGTGTTTATTTTGTGACATGCAATCTTGTGAGTTGTTGGGGTTTTTTTTGTTTTGTTTTTTGTAATCCCTACTGGCAACAGCATTAGATGAGTGAAGCCATATGCCAAACACTTAAATATTTAGATGTCAAGTGTTGAAATTAATCATGACTGAATATTTCCTTATTTAAAATTAACAGGAGAATTACGCAATGTATTTCCCCAGCAAGACATTTTAGCTTGACATGTTGCCACCACAGAACCGTCAGGGATAAAATTTGTCAAATTAAATCACAACATTGCAGCCTCTCAGCCAGTCAAAAATGGATATTTGGCACTGATACAAGTAATGCCAGCAACACCTTAAAGCCAATAGCTGGAAATGACAGGAGGAATGAGGGGGCGGATGCCTCCTCATCTTCCTCCTCTCTAACCCTTGGGGCTTCATTGTTCTCAGGGAATCATGTGGAGGTGTATGTCCTATGTTGTGCCAAATGTTTTTTTTTTTTTCTTCTTCTAGCTGCAGATTCATTGTTATTCTCTGTCCGCAGAAATGGCAGAAAGCATGCGTGACTTGCTGTAGTGCAGGGGAAGGCAAGAGTTTTTGTTTGCAGAGTACACAGGAGGTAGGCAAAGTGAGCCTTCTAAATGTGACACTGTGGGACCTTCCAGGCACAGACAGACTAAAAAGGAACATCCACATGGCTGCACATGCAAAACCAGGAACAAACAGTGGACACAGAGAGTAAAAAAATATACAGCATATACGATTTCTCTTCCTGTCTTACATGTGTTTCAGTGCATCCTCACATCGTGATGTGCTGTTTGTTTACCAATTCAAATAGAGTTAATTAAATAGAGTGGAATTATAGTAACCTAGAATAATGAATCATTAAGTATAAGCCAAAGCATCTTACATCTTGCAGTGCTGTGTGCTCACTCTTCACATTAGCAGCCTCTTACAAGCCGTCAGACAGCAGGACCACCATCTTTCATCTCTAAGCAGAGAGGACACCAACAGAGTTGTCTGAAGGGGGAGGGGAGTTATCAGGAGAGAAACTCGGATGCCGGAAACAGCAGAAGGAGATGAGAAAGAGCCTAGCCTGGTGGTGTATTTTAGGAGAACTTTTGTTATACACAGAAGAGGTATGTGTAATGCAAGGAAAATGTACAAAAGAAATTAAATAGGATTTAAGAGTGAAGGAAGTTATGGTTTGAGAAGCAATGGTTTGTTTGTGTTGCAGTATACCAACTGTTAGCAATGAAGTCTGCTATATTGGCCTCAGTGCACAGGTCTGACAGCTGTCTACTTACAGTATAGCATCATGTCAGACACAATTGTTTACTTGTTACACTTGTTTCTTTCTTTGGTCTGACATCGGCTCCACTCAAAGCCATTGGCTAGCTGAACTGCAAGCCATCTGTGAGCAATGGCTAATTTAATAAGACTTCCTGATCTGTCCTCTAGTCATTGTTTATGAATGCAAAAAAAAAAAACCCAAGAATAAAAATTTAAATCATTATCAGGTAATAGCTAATATTTTCAAAATTGCATTACTGATTTTCAGCCAAAGACTGACTGCCAAAAACATGATTGGTCAAGCTGACTACGAGCATGAAAACTTCTGGTACCAAAAAATCTGTCCCTTGCCTACAGACCCTGCATATTCATACACAGATATTTGTTCATTTGCAACAGAACATATCATGCATGTTTAAGACTTTTTACTATTTCATGAAAAATGTTAGCTTATTTCAAATTTGACGGCAGTAACGTGTCTTAAGAAATTTGGGCCAGGGCAACAAAAGGTTGGAAAAGTAAGTTGCACTGAAAAGCTGGAGGAACATTTTACAACTAATTAGGTTAATTGGCAACAGGTCAATAACATGATTGGTATAAAAAGGGCATCTTAGAGGGGTAGTTTCTCAGAAGTAAAGATGGGCAGAGGTTCACCAACTGCACAATACTATAATTAATATCACATTATAATATCATATTATCTGTCAAATATAATGGAGGCAATGTTATGGCCTTGGCATGTGTAGCTGCCATTGAAACTGGGTCACTAGTGTTTATTGATGATATGACTGCTGGTAGAATAGCAGGATGAAGTGTACAGGTGTGTAATCTTTGTTTAGATTTATCCAAATGCTGCAAAATTGAATTGGATGGTGCTTCACAGTGCAAATGGATAATGGCCTAAAGCCTAATGCAAAGGCAACCCAATTTGGTGAAGGCAAAGAAGTGGGATATTCTATATTGGCCAAGTCAGTCACCCGATCTCAAACTGAAGGCAAACAGACTCACAAGCAGCAACAGAAGGCAGCTGCAGCAAAGGCCTAGCAGAGCACCTCAAGGGAGGAAATGCAGCATTTGGTCATGCCTATGGATTCTAGACTTCAACCAGTCATTCAGTGTGAAAAATGTTGATCCAGTTCTTAAAAACAATCCTCATACTTAAGGTTATGTGAGCCTCTGAAAATGAAGGTCTATGTGTTACACTGGTTGTACTTCCTAAGCAGTTAATGCAATATGTTTGCTGGCCCTACTGTGAATTTTGCCTGTGTGGGTGTGCAGCTGATTCTACTGAGCAGTTAGGCTCAGTAGAGCCTTTTGTTGAACCCCTTGAATTGAAGCTGAAAATCTACACTTCACTCATATCTTGATTGTATGATTTTTAAAGACCACTCTGGTAGTGTACAGAGGGGGAAAAAAGTGGCATTGTCCAAAAATATATGGACCTAACTGTAAATCATGCAAACATTTCAATCAAGCAATTTACATAACGCATTTCAAAGATCCACAAGTACAAAGATAATTTTCTTACCTTGTAGTAATTCACTGCAACAGATTGCCACTTTGTTTCCCCAAATGTTTCCCCAGGATGCACAACAGATCACATTTCTTCACATTCTCTTTAGCATGAAGATCAGGGCATTTCAAATTCTATTTCCTCTGCCAGGCATTTTTACCTGAGCCATCATAAATTTATAGAGCTCAAATAAATTTATTCTTGAAATACCTGAAGTGACCCTTTTTCTCAACCTCATATCTCCAAAGCCACTGTCAAACGGCAAGGCAAGTGAGAATGGCAGCACTTCAGAAACCCGTGAGTAACACAGAGGAAAGTCACAAAATTGTTGTCCATCTAAGACCTATATTGAAGCAGAGTTGTCTATTTTAACCACCAGTATGATGCTTTATTGAGAGGGTAGCTGAGGGTATAGGGAGGAAAGAGGAAGATGGAGAGGCTAAGTGACAGAGAGGAGCAGCTGGTTGTGAAGTATTGAGCCACTCAAAAAGAGCTTCTTGCAGTAGGCCACTTTACAGAGATCCTTCTCTTGACAGTAGTTGAGTTTTACAGTGAAGCAGTGGAGAAGTGTTCAACTCAGTTCAACTTTATCATGAAGTGCACACGATGGTAACCTGGGTGATGTTCTTACAGTTTCTTCTTAAGTTATGCAAGCCCTAGTGTAGAATATCACATTTTCTTGCATTTCCATATATTCATAAATTATCCAGACATGTTGAATACTTCATGTTGATGTTTAAATTTAATGAATGTGATTGAAAGTCCACCCCTTTAAGAGTTTTATATACAAAACATGAACTCATCCTGAAATGATTATATTCAAAACTCTTAAGGTCTTCATGATTTCTCTTCTGATCTGTAGCCTTCTGGCTCAATTCTCAAATAGCTTGGTGGAAATTTATAACCACAATAAGACAGTAGTTAATGTATGTGGAATGTATCTGGAGGACTGATGATTGTATCACTTGTATTAAAACCTCTTGAGTGTACTTGAAAGTATTGTAGAAAACAGCAATAAAATAGAATAGAATGCCTTTATTGTCACTATACAGAATGTACAGTGAGATTGGAGGGCCACTCCTGTTCAGTGCCGTGCTGTAGAAAGTCACACTTTCTAAAATATAAAGTAGGACTTCTAAAAATATACAGAAAATAAAATAGAATGTATAAAAAATATATACACTGTAAAAAATAAAATAAGTATATACATATACTAATGATGAAGATGGGTGAGTATTGCACTTGGTTAATGAATATTGCATTGCACCCTGATGACATTATGAGTGTGTGTTTTATTTTGCCATCTTGCATTTGCCCTCCTTAACATGTCAATACATGGATCTTGGTGGGCTGTGGAGTTCTGTGCCAGCCTTGTAATGAGGATCCCTTGGGTTTGGATCTGAGCTGCATGGACGTGTACTGTAGATGCATGGATGAGGAGGGTCAGCTAAATGAAGGTCCTGGCAGCAAGCTTTTGTGCATAATCTAATCACTCTACACTCTATCTGGCTCTATCTATATGCACAGTGTGCTCAGCTCAGATTTCTCTTATCAGGAAAAGATATTGTCCGGAGGGCAGCCTGCTCAAACACATTCATTAATCCTAACACGCGAACTAGGGCTCAGTCTCCTACTATGGCGCACGATGTACACTGTGATCCCTCTCAGCTTGCTGTAATCATTTTTGCTTTGATACTCCTTCATAGTTTGACCATAATGCACTCACAAGTGAACTTGAGATGTCAAAGATATGCTTAATATAAAATAACATCTGTAATTCTTGTATTTCCCAATGTACTAAGTGCTGAGTTACTCTAAAATCTATCCATATCGGTTGTGATCTCTCTAAATCTAATCTATAAGTAATTTACTATAATGTAATCTATTTTTCATTTTATTCAGTTCATTTTTGCTTATGTAGTCCCAGTTCACAACAATATCAAGGTGATGCAAAGTGAAAGTACAATACTACACAGAGAACCCCCAATCATCAGACAGGAATTACCCCCTTTTAACACGAAGTGACCTCTGGCAGAACCAAGTTAAAGTATGTCATTGCAGATCAAGAGGTTTTCACACATTTTTTAAGTGCTTAGCTATTATCTATTGTAATAGGCCTGTAAATAGGTTTCATAGAGACGGGTTTTGCTTAGGTGCAGATGTTATTGTCTCAGTAAACGAGGAAGAATCAGATTATACTTTTTAATTTTTATTTATTTAATTATTTATTTTGAGGGAGTTGCAAATCTATTTTTATAGACATAGTAGGCTTAGGTCAATTGCTGTTTCTAAATTGCCTGTAGCCCTGCAACAGACTGGCTACCTGTCTATGGTGTACCCTGCCTCTCGCCCTACGGCAGCTGGGATAGCCCATCCACCCCCCGTGACTCTGAATTGGATAAGCAGAAGAAAATGGATGAATGGATATTTTCATAGTGAAATTGTACAGAAATTCTTCACAGGAGGCTTAGCTGTGTAAAGATTAACCTGCATGTCTTAGGATGAGTTATATTAAATTATTGTTATACTGAATGTCTCAAACATTTGTTTTATTAAGCAAAATTACTATGCCCTCCAGCTGTGTTTGCCCATCTGGAAGTGCTTCATAGAAAAAAAAATAGATGGAAACAATGTATAAAAGCTTTTATTTCTTCTTCTTTGTTTTAAAAAAGAATTCTCATTAATTGCCCATGTAGTTCCATATTACATACAGTAAATGACTCCCACAGTGCCCTTTATAAGGTAGTAATTTTAGAACAAAAACAATGCCCTCTCTGAAGGTGTTTCATTATCAGAGCTGCTGTAAATATATCTCAGCTCAAATATTGAAGTTGCTTTTAGCAGAGTATTGCCCATCTCTTTCTAATAGCATGGTTCTATTTTTTGTGTCATTGTGCTCATTTCCATTTAATCTGTTTTGTATGGTATGTAAGGCAATTATCTTCATTTCCATTCCTTGCCAACACAGGTTAAAGACGATTCGCTGTGTTGTATTTATATCACAGTAAATCACAGCTTTACTGTGATTTGTGTTATGCTCCACAGTCTCAATGCTATAGCCCTACAGATTCAGTGAAAATTTGAAAAGGTGCAACAGTGAACCAAAATATTTTGGTGATATTTGGAGTGGAAGAGCAGAAGGGGAGGCGTAGAGGCCTGTCTCAATATTGGAGGTATGGGGTATAAAGCTCCAGACATGGATCAGATTTGGAAGACCTCAGATTTTGACTTACAGGCTGTCACAGATTTTG
Source organism: Archocentrus centrarchus (assembly GCF_007364275.1). Classification (NCBI taxonomy): domain Eukaryota; kingdom Metazoa; phylum Chordata; class Actinopteri; order Cichliformes; family Cichlidae; genus Archocentrus; species Archocentrus centrarchus. The sequence continues at coordinate 28,729,239 of NC_044351.1, read as the reverse complement.
ACACCCTGCGGATTCATCTTGTCATTGTTGTCCCCGATATTCAACGCCTCAATGTCAGTCCATCCCGCCTGCAGCTTAGAATGCAACCAATTCTAGACGCAGATCAGAAATGCATTAGAGAGCTTTCCTACAGTGGAGCTAATGTGGTCCCAAACAGTGATCCTAGATCAGTTTCTTTTGCTATTCCCAGAAGTTTTATGAATACAAGCCTAAGGGCGTGTTTAATAGCTTGTATCACATATCCATTAAAGCGCCTAGTCTGAATGCGCCAGCTTTACCGTGATTTGTGGAGACGGTCACAGCTCACAGAGGCAGCCTTTTCAATAATTTCTTGGGAGAAAAAAAAACTGAAAACATTACAACAACAAAAACAAAGAGCTGAGGGAAGATAATGGTGACTGAAGGCAAAAAATAGCATCTAATAATAAGGCAACTAATGATAGACAAATAATAATTGGAATGCATGGAATGAACACACTTTCCAGCATATCTGTGAGGCTCTTCCTTGGATTTTCATATTCCTTGATTTAGAGATTATACTGGGAAAACACACTTTCATGTGGCTCACTTTAAAAGGAGTTTATTGGAGTTATTTAGTGGATAAAAATATCCAAAACACTTTCACTGAGTTAAGTCTTCAACTCCTCATTAGTTTTCACAATTTTAACCCTGTAAAAACAGTTTTTTGTTGTTGTTGTTCTTTTTTTTTTTTTTTATATTTAAAAACTCAAAAAAAAAAAAGTGTAGTCAAGTTTTGACAGAGGTGCTCTGCATTGACACTGTTCCACTTTTTTTCCTTTTTTTTCTCCCCATGTCCCCTGAAGTAGCAAAGTGTGATGGCTTCACACACTGGGCCTCTTTTGGGCACTCTGCTTCTATGTGAACCCTCCAGTAGATCGAAGGCTTTTTCTCTGTTATGGTGCTGTCACAGCAGATTGCTCTTACAGGGGTTAGAGGAGGTTTAAAGGATTTCCCAAATATGAGATAAAGTATTTCTTATCTTATATGAGTAAGTAAAGGAAGTGGAGTTACATCTGCTATTTAATATTTATTTATTTTGTATATAACAGGAGCTTCATAAATGTAATAATAGTCTCAGAACAAATGCAGATGTTTTGTAGTCTAGTCCTAATCAGGAGGTTTTAATGCCTAAACCAAATCAAGCAATCCAAAAGAGAAAGTGAAAAAATGTGGTTCCAAACTCAAATCTCCCAAAAGAAAGGGAAGTGTGTTTGTACTGCTACCATCCCACTGTTCTCTTTATGAAGTCTTTGTTGCTTGGTTCAACTGGAAATACTCATCTGTGTTGATTAATACTACAACACTGTTGTTAATGTCAGTTTAAAATGGGGCGTTGTTGTCTCTAAGAAACTGAGTATTATTATGGTAATTTTATAGCTGAGTGTTTGGCTCCCCGGTTTATTATGGACTTATTATAGATGCTAAGAAAATTTATGCCATTTACACTGCCAAAATGATTGAAAAATAAACAAATTAAAAAGCCTTAAATGTTCCTATTGAGGCACGCGGGTTAAGTATGAAGCATTATGTTTACCACCATGTGCTACTGGAGCTGATTAAATTTCATTTAGCTTTACAATGTGGCTAAAGATTGAAAGTACTGTGTTTTGAATATTTGCTCACATTATCCCCAACTATATGATTGCATATTCCCTCCCTTCTGCAGTCACCTTGAGTAACAAAATGCTAGGGTATAATGAATTGCAGTATGAAATTTGAGCTGATATTATGAATATTAATGTGGATGCAGCACAGAGCCAGAAAGAGAGGAGTGAAATTGTTGAACTAGAAAGTTCACTATCTGCTTGTAGCAAAGTGTATTTTAGATAAAGGGCAGCAAGACCTTTAACTCCAGTTCTATTTGTTCTGTTGTCTTCTTGTAAATTGGCATGAGCGGTAATGCAGGAACTGCATGCCTGTTTGTGTGAAAAGCACAGACATGTGACCCTGTGCTATGTCATTATGTTTGAATTGCCCTAATGGGGAAAGCTGACTAACTAAAGTCCTTCAACTCCTCATTTGAATGGCTTAAAAATGTGTTAAGCACTTAAGGACTCTTCAGGAATTATACACTGGCATTCACTTATTATGTGCGGTGCAGGCTGCTTGAAATGGACGATGACTGTGTGTTGCATTGAGTGAAAATGGTGGACAGTGCCCTTCCCCCTAATGTTTTCTTCCACTTGTACAGTGTGCAGTTGCTCTATGCCTCCACTTGTGATGTGGCAGTAATACCACAGTGCAGATAGGCTGGACTCTAACCTACACCAAAAAAAGAAATAAAATTGCCAATGAACTGATATAGGAATGGTTGACCCAGCTCATCTAGATTCCTTGTACACAAACAGACAGGAAAAAAAATACCCCACAAACAGAAATGGTCCACACATGGACACAAAGACTGAGCAGCATTCAGTAAATTGACTGGTTCTTACGAAGGTCACCTTTTTTCTTTTTCTTTTTTTTTTTTTTTTGGGGGGGGGGGGGGGGGGGGTGTTAATAAATATGAAAATTTTTGAAAAGATTTACAGCATCGCAGACTTCAAGTTCCAACTGTGAATGATGGCTAGGTTTGATCTTTTCATTCAGGAGTGCGGCTGCTTCTCTCTACCAGCCCATCACAGCAGCTGCACCATCAACTGTACAGTAAAGCCAACAAACCGTGCACTTAACATTTCTTCAGAGATGCCCTCATGTCAAGACTTTCTAACTGCAGGATGTGAGACAACAATCCTGGTGCATAACTTAAGTTTCTCACGCTGCAGAAAACCTCAGAGCAATGTGCAATTTATGCACCTGGCCCAGTAGCAGTATCTTCAATAACACAGAGACAGCTTGGGATCTGACAGTAAATAAAATTTTGTGTTCTCCTACACATCGCACATGTCAGCTGTTACACACAGATTTCAGGTTTATATGGTGGAATAGTTTGTAATAAAGTGACTCTCTGGATAAATCCTGGGCTCCACCCAAGTCTCAGTTGTCAGGTCTACACACAGTACCCAGCAATTTGTAACAGAAGAATAATCCCTTATATCATAAACATATTGATTCGTCTTCAGCCTCCTCTCATTTATCTGAACTACCATACTGTTTTCAGGGAAACACGTGTAAAACCTGCACTTACACTATATTATTTTGTTAGTACATTACTCGCTTCCTCATTTTTGAGCTGCAAATTTGCACTGCTCATAGTAGAATGCTGCTCCTTAATGAAATTAATTGTATTTATAAATTATGAATTTGGCCTGTTTACAGTAGATCTGGTGCAGTCTATGGTTGAGTCGTGCCTGATATGTGGATTCTGCGCAGCCCGCTGTTGGCAAATCCACCCTGGTTCAGCACTACGCCTCTGATGCAGATGGCAACATATTTGCAACAGAGAGCAACAGATATGAGATTTATTATGGTTAGTGGTGGTATTATCATAAACAGACTGCATGTAACTGCCAACTTGACCTGTTCAACTGAACACTGATAGCAGACTGACACCATCTTACTCGCATTCCAAATCCATTTTATTGCTGTCTAGATTCATCAAAGCTGGTCTGAAGACTGGCTGCAAGTGGTCTCAGACTTGGTCTCCATCTTTGAAGCAAACATTTCAAAGGCAAGAAGATCGCAGGTTGATTGCACGTGGTTGCAATAATTTTGGTCATATATTGGTCTCCAAACACTGTTTCCCCTAGTGTGGCTGTAGCATTATAGAGGGAAATTCTAAAATGTTAGCATCCACTCAGATAAGTAAAAAAAGCGGATGACTTTCAGTTCATGGTGGATTTTGATGCTTGATCATCACTAGTGTATGATCTTGACCAGCAACCCCCTATGGAGCTGTGAAAGCAATTTTAATGGCTGTGCAGGTGCGCATGGCAATTAGCTTACTATAATTGTGAACTAAACCCAGCAGTCTTGTCCCTGAAAGAGCCATGCAGAATTTTTTATTTAAATGTGAATCAGCGGAGCTACCGAGGCTGTTTTCTCATTTTGCTGAAGGTCAGTGTGTGAATAGGGAATGACAGGAGTGAATGTGTGAGTATATGTTTGCGAGAGGGACTGAGAGAGATGACTGCATAAAATATACAGTCCAGTGAAGAGAAAGAGAGGGACTGCGTTAAATGCAGTTTAACTCTGCAGGCAGGTATGCTGTGCCTTCGCTGCAAATCTTATTCCTTACATGGGGGCATAGCTAAAGATCGCCTCTGTTCCTGCTGGTCTCTCTCTGTGTAACAGTAGATCTGTGCTTTTGGAGTGATGGAGTCTTTATATGGGGTCCTCTGTCAACCCTTTGGAACAGCTGCAGAATATTCGTTTTTACCTGGTGGAGTCTGTGAGGGAACATGATAGCACAGACTAGCTTAATAAGCAAAGTGTCCCAGTCAAGTGATAATCTGAGTCTGTTCATTTGTATGTGGAAAACTTTAATGCATCTTTGCGAATATATACAATGTGATGACAGTATATCCTGTTGCTTCAACAAAAAAAAAAAGACTCAAGCATTTAATGTGTCCTTGTGCAATGGTTGTAACAGCTGCCCTTAGTAAGCAGCTTTCCATGCATGAACTTTACTTGAAGTAGCACTACTGTTTGATGTGTGCACATTATGATTTGAACACCAGGAGGTGAAGTGGATATTATAATCCATTGCTATGGGTGGGAGGTCAGTGGAAAGCTGGGTTTTTTTTTTGTTGTTGTTTTTTTGGCGTTAAATCATTTCGGGGAGACCCCGTGCTTTTGGGAATGATGTAAAAAATTGATGACTGAGTGGCAGAGCAGCTCTCATTTCCTTCCCATTGGCCCGCAGCTTCTGAAGTTTTTGGGGCATGTCATGGGTAATCTTGTTAAAATTGATATTCAATCATTTGCTCAGAGGAAATACATTCATTTGCACTGCTTATTTACATAGTATATTTTTATATGCATTAGCATACAATGAATAATGTCAACTCATTAATGTTCTGCATAAATTGCTTTTGCCTCCTTCATTATGTTTTGGGATTTGTGGGGAAACAAAAATTGCTTTCATTTAAATCATCTACAAGTGATTTTGTTCCAGTGTCAAGCCACAAAAAGGATGGGGTGTGAGAATATTAGGTTAATTTATAATCAAGAGTCCTCAAAGGGAATTGAGAACTCCAAGTCACCAGCATTAAATGTGTAAGTAGGTGAAATCAGAAAAGTAGCCAGAGCCAATTTTAGTTTGGACTCTGGGGAGATTTAGTGTCTACAGACTTTAATTAGGAATATTTGGCAGCTTAGCAAATGATCTCTTTTTACGTGCATAACAGGTGTTTCAGTAGGCTCCAGATACTCAAAGTCTTACATTACTTACTTAACAGTTGGCAAACACTAGAATTAAATTGTTTTCTTAATGTTACCTACATCATGTTGCTGGAGGGATTAAAATTCCATTTTCTGCTTGGAGAACATAAGATCCCCATGTAGGAATTCACAGAGAATTTGATCTGCTGTTATGCACTCACCAGCCACTTAAGTACCTGTTCAGCTTCTCGATAATGCAAATATCCAATCAGCCAATCACACGGCAGCAACTCAGTGCATTTAGACATGTAGAACAAAGGTGATTTAAGTAATTTTGAATGTAGCATGGTTGTTGGTACCATATGGGCTCATCTGAGTATTTCAGAAACTGCTGACTGACCTACTGGGATTTTCCCACACAATCATCCCTAGAGTTTACATAGAATGGTTAAAACAAAAAAAGAGAACGTATCCAGTAAGCGGCAGTTCTCTGGGCAAAAATCCTTGTTGATACCAGAGGTCAGAGGAGAACAGCCAGACTATTACAACCAAGGTATGCAGAAGAGCATCTCTGAATGCACAGCATGTCAAACCTTGAAGCAGATGGGTTACAGCAGCAGAAGACCACACCGGGTACCACTCCTGTCAGCTAAGAACAGGAAATTGAGGCTACAAATCACACAGATTGGATGATAGAAGACTGGAAAAACATTACCTGGTCTGTTGAGTCTTCATTTCTGCTGCCACATTTGGATGGTATGGTCAGAATTTAGCGTAAACAATATGAAAGCATGGATGCATCCTGCCTTGTATCAACAGTGTGGAGGATTTTTTTTTCTTGGAACACTTTGGACCCCTTAATACCAATTGAGCATAATTTAAATACCACATCCTACCTGAGTATTGTTGCTGACCAGGTCCAGCCCTTTGTGAGCACAGTCTTGTGATATTAACCTAACTCCACTAACTGCATGTCTTTGGACTGTGGGAGGAAACCAGAGTACCTGGAGAAAACCCATGCGATCAGGGGGAGAGCATGCAAACTCCACACAGAAAGGCAATGACCAAGGTGGATTTGAACCCAGACCTTCTAGCTGTGAGGCAACAGTGCTAACCACCAGGTCAAACTGCTATTTGTCTTTATGGTTTAAATTATTTGTGTTTTAAACATGCTCCTACATAAACCTGAAGATGCATATTATGTTGGCAAGTAACATAATGTTTATAAGATAATCAGACAGTGTGTTTCACTGTTTACAATGCTGTGAAAGAGACTTCTTGTGGCTTGTTCCACACCATTTATGCAGCTCTGTAGACATCTGCTGTTTTCATTCCCTTCACCATGGAGGTGAAGAGGCTATGTGCGTTCCTTTGTGTTGTTTACATAAAGCATCCATCAGCTCTGGTTTGTTCTCCAAGCCTTGCTGTATCATATTATGTTTTGACAGGAGTGTTCACAAAAATCATTCTGTCTCTCAGATAGTGGCAAAGACTTTTTTTAATAAATAAGTCTGTAGGTATTGTCTTTAAAGTGTTGTAAATTATTTATTTATCTATGTTATTATCTGCCGTATTGTCAGCACTTGCTCCTTCATATCTTATTCATATCCACAAACACAATGACATGGCAGCTGCTTGTTTAGAGGAGTTCATTAATCCGCAGCAGGGCAGTTCCTGTAAAAGTGAAGGGATCCAGGGCATCTTGCCACAGTCTGCTACCTTTAGCTCTCCTCCCCTTTCCTCTCCTTTGTTGCCCTTGCTCTCAGTGGGTGGCAGTCACGAAGTGGCTGCTCATGAATGACCACAGCCATATTGACAGTGTCTGCGCCAAGGGACAGACCCCATGTCCTTAGTTCAAACACACAGCACACACTAACGCACTCATGCACAACACACTCACACATGGATAGTCAGGGTATGCCATGCTGTGGGGAGGTGCAACCCAGCTGGTCAGATTGGAGCTGAACTGAGATGGCCCATCTTCTGCTCTCTGCAGGTTTCCACAATACATGATTTAACCTTTTATTTTTATTTTGTTGCTCTGTCTCTTTTGTTTTTGTCACACGTGGGTGTGCAAATATCATTTTATGATTTGATTATGTTAATGGCACTATTGCATTTCTCATAGGAAGCTCAAAATCATATCCCTGAGATACAAACAACAGTCCAGACGAGATGTCTTTATTGTGCACACGATGGTAAAGCTCCTCAGACATTCTGCTATGCTTTTAATCAGTCGTTGCCTTTGAATCCTCAACCTTGAGTTTTAGCCCTGCGTAGAATGAATAGCAGATAGAATACTTCATCATTGCATGCTGCTTCTTTTCTCTTCTATTGTGTTTTGCACTCCCTCTAGTCTGAACTCCGTTCTTCTCCATCTGCACCTCTCCACAGCTCAGCAGTGCAGCTGACTCCCCCTTTCTTTGCATTACATCAACAGCCAACTAAAATATTGATGAATCCCATCTGACCCACATCGCTGTGTCAGCAGCTTCTTTAACATTCCTCCACAGATGCAGTGTGCTCATCTGCTTATTGATGTGTGCCCATGCCGGACACACATGATCCCCATGTGCTGTCTGGCGCCAGCTGTTTCTTACCCTCGTGTGGGTTGAAAATCAGATCAAACCATGATGTTGACCTTACTCCCTACACAGACGGACCCTTTAATCCCACTACATGCACACACAGGGATCATACACTGATGTGAGCTGAGGGACTGGTGCCCCAGACAGCAATCAGTCATACCTTCTGCAACCATCCTAGTAACTTAGAGAAAGATGGAATGTCCTGAGTAATTTCCCAGTGTTTGGGTTGAATAATTTCTTATTCTTCTTTTTCTTACTACTACATAAAGAAGGCACACGGGCCTCTAGGTTCAGAAAATACAACAGATTTCATTCTGTTTGCCCTTAATGAACCATATGTCTCTCTAACTCCTTCACTTTTGTATCAGGGGACATTTTTGTATTAACATTCTGTATTATGCTCAATTACATGTTTCTCTGAAGTAAAAAAAAAAAAGAAGAAGAGTTGTGTACTGTATGTGTTGCTGTGGTTGTGAGATCACACGAACAGAACTGAACAACAGGCTTTTACACCATGGAAAAATATGGCCAACATGTAGTCTTTTGCCTTCACAGCCTTCACAGGTTTTATGTTGTGCCTGAGGCATTTACGTTATGGAAACCTGATCTCTGAGCGGCATCGCTTCCGATGTGGTTGTCATTTTTTCCCCATGTGACTTGGACTAAGAGTGATAACTGCATCCACTATGTCCTGTCTGTCTTCCTGCAGCACATAAAACACCAATCATCTGCTTCCTTCTTCTCACATAGGGTCCAGTAAACAGCACTGCAGATGAAAAACTACTCATTTTTGTAAGAAAAGTTATTGCATTTTCTTGTATTATTTAGTTCAACATGTTAATGAAACTGTAACCTATGACAATAAGAGTTAACCACAAAATCTCTGAAGAAGTGTGACAGTGCTGCTGTTGCTACTTGATATCAAGCAGATATTATACATTGATTGATTATACATTATTATACATTGATTGATGCACCCTGAATTCAGAGTCTCATCACAATGAGTGAGAGTCACTTTGAATGAAAGAGTGCAAATTGTGAACTTTTTCATTTTTAACTCGTGTGGTGTAGGAAAAGCTCGTTTTTTTTCCAGTATGACTTGTAATTTTAAAGCAGAGTCTTTTATTTATTTTTAATCTCTCAGAACCCCTTTCTGCCTGATATTCAGACAAGTGTTTAGTCAGATGCAGCTAGCAATTTAATGACTAATCACAGCAGAGCAGCCCTCCAGCTGATCCAATCCACTGCCAATAAGTGGCAGTCCTGATGGGTATTTTTCTAAGGGTGGACTCCAATCAGCAAATCACTGGTGTCTGTGGAAGAAAACGCCTGCAGTTTTATGTACAGCAGACTAAAGTAAATAGAGGCAGACCAGGAGCGGCTCTTAAACATGATCGCCTCTTGAAAAGTACTATAAAAAAAATGAGGTTTTTTTTATGTACTTATTGTGTATCATATAGGAGTTGTTGCACGCTAAAGATAACCCCCTGCTTTATTTTTTAGAGCGCAAATAATGAAAGTCAGTATGAAGTTTTGTGGGTTCCCTCTGCACTGTGAGGGGATTTTATTGCTGTAAGACTGAAGAGGAACCTGTAGACATGAAGTGAACCTGAAATCACTTTTTTCATAATACTTCAGGGGTTAAAAATTTTAAACCTATGATATTTTACATGAGAGTGTAAAGATTTCTTTAAAAACACACTTGTTGTAAACCAAAGAAACTTGCAAAAGTTACCTTAAATTTTCATCCATATATTTTCTCTATAGCTTTATGAAAACATTTTTGCAATATTTGGAAAGATGCCATTTGAAAAGTAGAACTACAGAAAGTCAACATACTTCTTGAAGACCCTCCAGTCAAGTTTAATTAACATAGACCCAGCAAATCAATAACCAAGCTCTGAATTCCCAGTGAACTGGATAAGATATAGCTAACATTTCATCTTTTTCAGACAGTTATGACTCTCTTAAATATTACATAAAGGTGGACACTGGTGGATGCTAGCTATTTTATTCCTTTGATCAACATTATCAGAACTCTGTGTCAGTCTTGATATATCTGCAGTGCTGTTCGGGGATTCATATATCGTCCTGCTACAGACATCACAGGCATTTGACCCTTCTGAGATGGCCTTTATTGAACAGGACTTTACTGCACTCTGATACTACATTGCATTTCAATCGTGGGAGACACTTTGTGATCTAAATGCTAATGTAGTATCCTGTAATCGGAGTATGCTCACTTTACTTGTAAAGCCCTGTCCGTCTCTTGTGTCCCAACTTATCTCCCCCTGCTCTGAAAGATGTGTTTGCAGGAATTAAGTTTAGATTGAGGTTTGACTACAGGATTGGCTGCTGTGGCGATGTGTGTATTTAATTTTATAGGGTCTGTGAGTGAGTGCGCATGGGCATCCTGTGTTCACCTTTATGTGCGCTGGTTTAAGGATATGTCACAACTGCTGCTTTTTCTCTCAAACCCTCACAAGAGCTACAAAAACCTGTCTTTAGTACTCAGCAGATGGTTCCTCACAGTGTGTCTGTCTAGGGTTTTTCCACTTGAGAAGATAAATAAACAGAAATTTTAAGGCTTAAACATGATCACCTCTCAAAAAAGTGTACATGACTCAGTAACACCAACTTGATCCCTTTAACTTTAAGAAACAGTGCTTGATTCTTTAGCTGTAGTGCCATTATCAAGAAACCGCACATGCTATTACAGTGGGACCTCAAGGGGAGCGTAATGTCATAAATTCATAATTAATACCCTTTCCAGACACCTTTTATTGACTTCCTGGTTCCAAATCACCCAAGAATGACTGAAGAATGATGCTACTGTCTGGGCAGCGTGTTCTCAGAGGGCAATATTCAGAGCATCATAAAAGGGCAGGGAACTATAAATATCAAACCAGATTGTCATCTGATTTTAATTTGATTTGAGAGATGAGACTGACATCAGAATTAATAGCTTGTTAGCTCATCTTTACATCACCATATATCCTTTGTTCAGTCAATGCCAAGTTGTCCTCATCTTGTAGTCAGTTGTTACTTTTTATGTTCCTCGAGGTATTTGGTCCTCATAGGATATGCTGTGTTGTCTGTTTGTGTCCAAAGCAACAAGCCTGGCCTTGAGAGGCTCCACTGGCAGTGACATATTGTGTGGGGCATAACTCTTTGTAGTTTTAATCCTCTCTTTATACCCAGGCCTTGATCATAAATTCACACTGGGGTCATGTCCTGTTACATGTGATTTACTGTATGTCTGCAGGTCTGATATGGTTTCAGATTGACTGATGTAGCACTAAATCCTTGTGTAATATGATCAAAGTTAAATTAGAGCCATCAATTGTCTTGTGGCTTTTTTTTTTTTTTTTTTTACCTTAGTTATATCATAAAAAACAACAGTCGTCCCTTTTGAATTCTTAAATGTAGCTTAATACAGAAGACGTCCGTTTACACCCAGCCCTTTGTTTTCAAAATTGTCTCAATTTTTTAATGGTTCAGGGAATGGCATTTTAATAGAGCTACTGTTTATTTTGGGGATGTTGTCATGAGTGGGATGACCTTGTGACTGCGGTTGTGATTATCCTAATTCAATTTAAGTTACTCAATCAGAGACATTCAGTAGTAATATATCAAAAACACCCGAAATGCTTCACCATGAAAGTCGTGATTCTGTTCATTCTGTCTAGTTTTTAATTTTTCTGAGAAGCAAATCAGAATGTTTGGGAACCTGAAACAAGATTAAATAACAGCCACAGTCGGGTCCATAAATTTGGCTGTATTACATGTAATGTAATACTAAGAATTAAAGCTGGAAGTCAGCACTTCGATCACATCTTGATTGTTTAAAATGCGCTGTGGTGGTGAGGTAAAATTGCTAAAATTGTATCGTTGTCCACATACTTATGAACATAACTGTATATTTCAAAATAAAACAAAACTTTATTGCATCTTTCTTACAGTTCACAAGATTTAAAGCACATTTAATCTGCAGACTAGTGAATATAACTGAATTCTTTATCATAATAGCCAAAAACACATCAGATTAGCCTGGAGTAAACCTCGCACACTTTTCCAGAGGTGCAGCACGGCCTTATCTCAAATGTCCAAATGTGATTATCTCACATGTGTTGACAGCAACCAGGCTCCTTCATTTTGCCAGATTTGCATGGCTGTATTTAATGAATACATGATGGAGAAAACAATTATGCTTTCATTAATGGGTTTATTAATTGATCATTCTCTAACAGGAAAAAAAAGAACAATCAACAGAAAAGGTGTTAAGTCCTCTTTATATGAAATTTTATAAAATCAAAAATCCAAAGCAGTGCACACAGGCACACAGAGTCATATGTTATGGTATCAAAAACATTCTCAGACTCGCCTTTCATACAGAGTACTCTGCCATTTTTCTACAAGCTTCTCAGATAAAGCACAGCTAGAACACACCTTATCAAAAGGCGCTTTTTTTCAGCTCGTAATACAAAGCACTATACTATAACGCCAGCCGGATTGATATCTTAGTATTTCCAATTCTTTCTGTCTTCTTTTTCTGTTGTACATCACTGGAAATGCGTCCAGTTTTTGCTGATTTTTGTCGTTTGGATTCAGAATTTATTTTCAGTTATTTTCAAGTTCTTTAAAAGAGTCATTTATTTTAATAAATTATTAGATTTATTAATAGAGTAATAAAGATTTCTCTCAAATGACTTAATTCACTGATGGAGATACATTTTAATTAGCTGCTAGTTTGGTGATAATGGGTTGTGCAATTTTATTACTTACTAATTGTAAGTAATAAAATTGCACAACTGGAGGTGTAAGATAAGGTGACATATAAAAGGAAAATAGGACCCTCTTTTAATAACTACTTTCAAGATTTAAGAAATAGCCATGGTGATAATTTTGTGACTCAATGACAGGGGAAGATGTGTACATAATTGGGTAAATGTTAGTGAGTGTGGTGCCATAGCCTTGAATCTGTCATATAGTTTTTTTTTAATGTGTCCTCACCACAAAGGTTTGGAGCAGATTGCCACATATTTCTTGTCCTAAATAATATTTTAATGTAAGAGAGAATAAAACATGGAGCATGGGAGGGAGAGGGTAGAAACAAGATGCCAAAGGAAAGATGCATACAAGCCATGAATGGAATGAAGACAACAAAAGTATTTTTCATAGTGTGTACAGTGGGTTGCAGTATTTCAGGTTTTTAGTCACATTGCTACACTGAGATTAGTACACAGTGAAAACTGAAGGCAGGCACCTGTGCATGCCTTTATTCAGCAGTGTGCTTTTCTCTCTAGTATCAGATTTGATACATAATATGAAATGCCTGTCAGAATGAAGCTCATAGTGTGGCTCAAAGACATTTGAAGTGATTAGATTAGTATCTGAATTTCCATTTGCAGAGCAGTGCACGTCTGGCCACGTCTCAGTCTTTTCTTGACTTTAACACATGAACATATGCAGCCTTACACCACATGGAGTCAAATGGAGAGCTAGACGAGTATTTACGCAAAAGATAATCATTTTTTGTGCTTTTCTACACATTACATTACACACAGATTTCAGGTTTATATGATGGGGTTGTTGTAATAAAGCAGCAGACTACAGGATTTATTGAGAAAATTGCCGCCCCAGCCTTCAAGACCTCACAGTTTTCAACAATTTCTATAGGAGGGTTTGCCCTTAACATCAGAACATATAGATTCTCCTTCAGTTGCCTCACATTGATCTGAATTGCTATACTGTTTCCAGAGAGAAATGCATTTGCAAAATCTGTGATTATATTGACCTTTATTTAAATGATATTGCTGCATCTGTATTTCTGAATTAGTGGTATTGTTAGTAGATCACCCTAGAACTTTTCACTTCCATCAGCACATTTTTGCCGTTGCAGCTTCATGTTAATTTACCCCACTTGGTAAATCTGGCCAAAGTGTGTTAGTAAGGTATTAGGCCAGAACATTACACCAGAATGAGCTTTAGCATTCTTCAAGTCTCTGGTACTTTAGTGGATGAACTGACCATCATTTATAAAAAAAAAAAAAAAACAAAACATGATAATGACATAGAGTGCTGTCTAGAACATAGAAGATCAGTTGTGTTGGGATCTGGTGGCTGTGAAGGGACTGTAATATGTTTCATATCATTTTTATACTCATGAAAACATTCAATGTCGCCTCTTGTCCTATGAAGTGTTGTAGTCTTAGTGACACCACTCACATCAGCATAGAAATTTTTCATGATATGATAAAGATAATCAGTCAGAACAAGTTTGTATTGATTGGCAGTGACCTCTTCCTCTAAAGGGAACCAAAGCATACCAGCATAATGTCCTGCATTTTCCCTCAATATAGAGGTCATGGATTCAGGCTATTAATAATTTGTACCTGCTTATTGGACTCATAGCGGCAAAATGGTGGCAAAATGTCAGGATGTATTAGCCATTTTTGGTCATTTGTTTATGAAAAGTGCAATACATAAGGAAATATCCATTTTATTCAGCTTTATCACTGGGAGGCAAATGTCTGTATTTTAGAGAAGATTTGAATAAAGCCACATTTAAGCTGGCATAAACAACAAAGGGCATGAAGATATGCATACATTATCTGTAATATTACACACATTTGAGAATAATGCCATAAATTGCTGAGTGGCTTCAGCAACAGCATTTTAAGATGATGTCAGTAGCTACAGTTTAAAATTTGGAATTTTCACTGTGCAGGTCTTTATTTATTTAAGTTTTTTTCCCAATAAATGTGCCACCTACTGTTTGTTTGATAAAAGATGTTATTGTGGTGTCGCACATATTATCCTCCTATTGAGTTTAATAATGCTAGAAAGGCCAGCTCTTTACCGATACACAGGAAAATACAATTTTCAGTACCATGGGAGGAAAAGGCAATTTTTTTAAAATCAAAATTATAACGATATAAGCAATAACAACAATGACACTATGTTAAGTGCAGAAAAATAGAATACCATAACTTTAATATGTGGCAAAAACTTTAAGATTCTCTTATTAGTGCAGAAAAACAAAAAAAAGATATATTCTGTTATCTGCTTCTGGTGACTTGGAACCATATTGCTGATCAAATAGAGTTGGGAAAATAAGTTGCCACTGTTTCTGTGTAGGTGCTAGTAGACTTTTCTCAGGTTTAGACACAAATAACTGTGTTATCCTGTTAGATTAACATTGACTATTAACATTACAAATGGACAGAACCAGTGATGTTTGCTGCCTAGCTCCAGCACTAACATTATCATTTTATTATTAGCCATAGCCACTAGCTGCTGTGTTAATGATGACATAACAGACAGCTAATGTTACTATCAGGTAATTGCTGCATACATGTTAACAACTATTCAATTCAATTCAATTTTATTTATATAGCACCAAATCACAACAAACAGCCGCCTCAAGGCGCTTTATATTTTAAGGTAAAGACCCTACAATAATTACAGAGAAAACACAACAGTCAAAACAACCCCCTATGAGCAATCACTTGGCAACAGTGGGAAGGGAAAGCTCCCTTTTAACAGGAAGAAACCTCCAACAGAACCAGGCTCAGGGAGGGGCAGCCATCTGCCTGGACCGGTTGGGGCTGAGGGGATAGAGACAGGACAAAAGACACACTGTGGAAGAGAGACAGAGATTAATAATAACGAATAAATGAATGCAGAGTGGGGTATAAGGAGAGTAAAAAGAGGTGAAACTAATGTTAACGTGTGCCAGCCAAGTTAACATTTATGAAAGCTGTTTAATACTTCAATGCTGTTGAAACAGGCGCTTTCCTGACCTCTTAATATCCCTCAAAGTGTTGTTCAGTGTTGCGAACATCAATTACTTGAGCTGCTAGTGACGGGAGGGGTTGTGTGCCTGTCTGTCTGCAGAGATGCTTTGTGAAATTGTGTCAACTGAAGGAGGTGAAGATTATTGGCATCAAAACTGTTGGTTGCAAATGAGTATACAGTGCAGTAAGAATAGTTGTTTTACTAATAATTTTGACTACTTCTGTAATAGAGATATTGGTTTACACACTCGTGACACTAACTGTGAATTGTTATTTGTTCATAGCGTTTGCGTCTTATTTTCTTTTGTAAAGCATTGCCTAGGATAGTTCCACAATGGTTCCCTGTGATCTCTAATCTCTTCAGTCCTGGCCTTTGAAACATACATACATATGTTTAAGGAGCTGCCAGATTTACTGAGCACCAGAGAGAATGTTTGAATGCAATCTCATCCCACTCACCCCCTCTATCTAAACCCAGGCTCTCTGCTCTGGTGGAATATTTTTCATCTTCTCGTCAAGCCTCAACTCTTTTGTGTCATCCCACAGATGTCCATTTCTCCAGAGTCTCGAGCTGTGTCGCTTGCTCTGCCCCCTTAACAAAATGCAAAAGCCTCTGAGCAGTAAGTTGATGGCTGAATCTGTGTTCTTGATATGTCCTACTGCATGGCTACTTGAAGAATCAGCAACATATACAATGAGAACCCCAAAGAGTTCTGATAGATGTGTGCAATTCCTTAGTACAGTATTGATGAAGAACGTGTTCAGTTTGAGTTTTTCTTTTAACATGTATTCAAAGAGGAAACTTTATGCAACATGTCTGATTTGGTTGCTATGTTGTTAATGAGTACATTCTAATCATGTTAGGCCTTTCTACAAATGAGTTTAAAGATACTTGAGGGTTTTTAGGAGGGCTAACTGGTAAAACATTAATCTTAAGTGCCTTCAGTGCCTGATCATGCTGTAATCTTTCACTTATTACTGTGAATGCTGCAAGCATTCACAGTATTGTTCTTGTAATCTTTATTATTTATTATTATTATTATATGTTCTTCCGTACGTTTTTTGACCGCTAAAAACTCAAAAACCGCTTAAGCTACAGAAACAATTAAGGTATCAAAACGTTCAGCTTCTTCAGGAGAAGTGGGCTATTACTTTTCTGGTTCAAATCTTTAAGCATTGATTTTATATTAATATTTTTCCGAATTTTTAGCCCCATTGAAAATGAATGGGGAAGTTTCAAATCCTTTAAAAATCCTTTCAGGCTTTAAAAGCTAATAACTTCAGCATACCTTAAGCTAGAGAAACCATTTAAGCTTTAAAATGAAGCCAAGCCTTTCAGCTATTCAGCTATTACTTTGTGTTTTAAAATCTTTTACAGTTTAAGCACAGTGAGCATTTAAGTGTGAGGAGGTTTTTCAGGCGTTTCAGAGTTTATAATGGTTGTGTATTGCGTTTGCTAGAGTGGGAGCCTGATTAGTAGAGTGGGAGACTTCAAAACTTTCAGATGGAAAATTTATTTCTAAACTGCCGCTGTGTCCACACTCTTCACTCTACAGCCATGATTTTTTGCTCAAAATGTAGAGCTGCTTCTCTACTTTCAAAAAATGTGTCTTTAAACCCTGTCAAATGTACACTTTTTAAACTGTAAGCATTCAAACAGAGAGAGTACCTTCCAACTCCTTCATTAACCTCCATAGTAATTTCTGAGAGGTGATTTTCTCCAAAGCAGAAATGAGCACCTTTTTTAAACTGCTCCCACAACCACACTTTTGAGCCCAGGAAAATAAAAATGACACCACTGTTTAGAGCAGGTCCTTGTGGTGCTCACAGTTCAAAAATGATTTTGATAGGAGCTACAGTTTTTGATTTAGAAGCACTTATATGACAGTTGCGCCGAGTCAAATTTGGCCAGAGTGCACGCACCTCAGCAGGTAAGCAGTGCACCTCGCAGGTGTTTTCAATTGGCGCATTTGCAAGCATTCAGCTTGGGAGAGCTCTCCAATATGTATGCATGCAAACCTCACTGCTTGTATGAGACTCCTGTTGGCTCAGTGGTAGAAACACTGGACCATGAATGCAAAAGAAGCAGAGAGAGCAGGTTCAAGTCCCACTCTACCCTAAACTTAAAAGATTTTCCATTGGGTTTTGAACTTTAAATCTCTTCATATTCAATAATATTAAACTCATTCTTTCCACAGTTGTCTGTACCTTCTTGTTAAGACAAAGTTTCAGTGTGTGTTTATTTCTTCAAGCCCTTTTTGAGGCTTTAAAACTTTTTATATTAACACTTTAGCAAATTTCAGCTGAACAAGAAATTAATCTTGGTGCTTTAATTTGCTGTGACTGCACTCACTCTAGTGGTTAACCAGAGAAACAGCAGCTTTAATAACACAATGTCAGAATAGCATGCTCAGGAAAAATGGCCCAAGGTCATCAGCTGCCATAGCCATCTCACTCATAGTGGCCCATTTTACCCATTTCAATGTCTTTTATGGTTTTTCTTCAGCTACTGTTAAAATTTCTTTTACGGTTTAAGCACAGTGAGCGTTTAAGTTTAAAGAGGTTTTTCAGGCGTTTCAGAGTTTATAATGGTTGTGTATTGTGTTTGCTAGAGTGGGAGCCTGATTAGAGAGCTGATTTTCTCCAAAGCAGAAATGAGTACCTTTTTTAAACTGCTCCCACAACCACACTTTTGAGCCCAGGAAAATAAAATTTACACCACTGTTTAGAGCAGGTCCTTGTGGCGCTCACAGTTCAAAAATTATTTTTATGTGAACTTACCCCAAACTTAAAAGATTCTCAAGTTAGTTTTGAACTTTAAATCTTTTCTTATTCAATCATATTATACTGATTCTTTCCACAGTTTTCTGCACCTTCTTTCTCCTTCATGTTTAGGACAAAGTTTCAGTGTGTGTTTATTTTTTACAAGACCTTCTTGAGCCTTTAATGCTATTTATATTGACACTTTAGCAAACTTCAGCTGAAGAAGGAAAAATCTTCTAGCTTTTTTTGCTGTGAATGCACTCACTCTAGTGGTTAACCAGAGAAGCAATAGCTTTAATGACACAATGTCAGAACAGCATGCTCAGGAAAAATGGCCAGAGGTCATCAGCTGCCATAGCCACTTCAGTCATGGTGGCCCATTATCAGCCACCCTTAATAACCACACATTGACATCACAAACCAACAATCACAGTAAAACCAACAAAACTTCACTGAATAACTGATAAACACCAATAACTAAAACCCCCAAACATCAGTATAAACACTCCCATAAGTCCCTGCTTCTGTGGCTCCTCCCATTGGCTGCCACAACAGCAGATTCATTCTGTCCACAATTTTCTGCACTTTCATTCTCCTTCATGTTTAGGAGAATCATTCAGTGTATTTTAACATTTGCAACAAGATTCCCAAATATTTCAGGAATGACAGCAATTCAGCTGAAAGCCTTCAGTTGCAAGACATTAAACTACAGTACTAAACTTGGATTTAACTTCTCAATATGTTTTACGGTTTTTCTTCAAGTCCAGTTTAAATTTCTTCAGGCTGATTCTTGGCATTCAATACTTGTCAAATTCATGAACTACAATTAAAGACCTTGTAGCTTTTGGCAATTCATGTGATCACCTACTGCTTACACAGAGAAGCTGCATTTAATTTAGACAAAACGGGAAGAGCTTAAACATGAAAAATGGACCATGGTCATCTGCTACCATAGCCACTTGAGTCATGGTGGTGCCCTTTTAATATCTTCTCTGGTTTTTCTTTAGCTGCAGTTTAAATGTCTTCAGGCTTTATTGTTTTTTTTTTTTTTAATACAACTTTTTATAGTGAGGGATAATTAAACAAACTTGAGTTGAAGAAGGAAGAGATTTTTTAACTCTTTGGCAATCCTGTGCTCACCTACTGATTGCACATGGGAATTGCACTTTGATTACACAAACTTAAACAGGAAAAATGGCCCAAGGTCATCAGCTGCCATAGCCATCTCACTCATGGTGGCCCATTTTACCCATTTCAATGTCTTTTATGGTTTTTCTTCAGCTGCTGTTAAAATTTCTTCAGGCTGTTCTTCTGCCTTTTAAGCAAATCAAGTTTAATTTAGCTACTTTCTTGACAATTTCAACTGTTTTGCATTTAAAATTCATTTTCAGCATTTGTCAGCTGCTTTAACTCTTTCAGCCAATCAGAATTCAGCTCTGAAGCATTTCCTGGCATTTCAGCTCCAATCATTCATCTACAAGCATTCAGCTTGGGAGAGCTCTCCAATATGCATGCATGCAAACCTCCCTGCTTGTATGAGACTCCTGTTGGCTCAGTGGTAGAAACACTGGACCATGAATACAGAAGAAGCAGAGAGAGCAGGTTCAAGTCCCACTTTACCCTAAATTTAAAAGATTGTCCATTGGGTTTTGAACTTTAAATCTTTTCATATTCAATGATATTAAACTCATTCTTTCCACAGTTTTCTACAACTTCTTTCTCCTTCATGCTTAGGACAAATTTTCAGTGTGTGTTTGTTTCTTTAAGCCCTTTTTGTCACTTTAAAACTTTTTCTATTAACACTTCAGCAAACGTCAGCTGAACAAGAAAGAAACCTTGATGCTTTAATTTGCTGTGAATGCACTCATTCTAGTGGTTAACCAGAGAAGCAGCAGGTTTAATGACACAATGTCAGAACAGCATGCTCAGGAAAAATGGCCAGAGGTCATCAGCTGCCATAGCCACTTCAGTCATGGTGGCCCATTATCAGCCACCATCAATAACAACATATTGACATCACATTGACATCACAAAACAACAATCACAGTGAAACCAACAAAACTTCACTGAATACCTGATAAAGACCAATAACTAAAACTCGCAAACATCAGCATAAACACTCCCATAAGTCCCTGCTTCTGTGGCTCCTCCCATTGGCTGCCACAACAGCAGATTAATTCTGTCCACAATTTTCTGCACTTTCATTCTCCTTCATGTTTAGAAGAATCATTCATTGTATTTTAACATTTTCAACAACATTCCCAAATATTTCAGGAATGACAGCAATTTAGCTGAAAGCCTTCAGTTGCAAGACATTAAACTACAGTACTAAACTTGGATTAACTTCTCAATATGTTTTACGGCTTTTCTTCAACTCCAGTTTAAATTTCTTCAGGCTGATTCTTGGCATTCAATACTTGTCAAATTCATGAACTACAATTAAAGACCTAGTAGCTTCCGGCAATTCATGTGATCACCTACTGGTTACAGAGAAAAGCTGCATTTAATTTAGACAAAGTGGGAACACCTTAAACATGAAAAATGGACCATGGTCATCTACTACCATAGCCACTTGAATCATGATGATGCCCTTTCAATATCTTTCCTGGCTTTTCTTCAGCTGCAGTTTAAATGTCTCCAGGAATTTATTTCTTTTATCTTTCACAATGCTTTATAGTGAGCAGCAGTTAAACAAACTTGAGTTTAAGAAGAGAGGTCTTCTAACTCTTTGCCAACCCTGTGCTCACCTACTGGTTGTACATAGGAATTGCACTTAAGTTACATAAACTTGAACAGGAAAAATGGCCCAAGGTCATCAGCTGCCATAGCCATCTCACTCATGGTGGCCCATTTTACCCATTTCAATGTCTTTTATGGTTTTTCTTCAGCTGCTGTTAAAATTTCTTCAGGCTGTTTTTCATTTTCAGCATTTGTCAGCTGCTTTAACTCTTTCAGCCAATCAGAATTCAGCTCTAAAGCATTTCCTGGCATTTCAGCTCCAATCATTCAGCAAATAAAGTTTCAGCTGTTTGAAGCATTATTAACAGCCGTTCAGCAGTTTTAACACCTGTTCAGCATTTTTAACAGCTGTTCAGCAGTTCAGCAATTCAGCAGTTCAGCAATTCAGCAGTTTAGCAATTCAGCAGTTCAGGTACTCAGCAGTTCAGCAATTCAGCAGTTCATTGAAGCTCATTCAGCAAATAAAGTTTCAGCTCTTTGAAGCCTTTCTTGGCATTTCAGCTCCAATCATTCAGCAAATAAAGTTTCAGCTGTTTGAAGCATTATTAACAGCTGTTCAGCAGTTTAGCAATTCAGCAGTTCAGCAATTCAGCAGTTCAGCAATTCAGCGGTTCAGCAATTCAGCAGTTCAGCAATTCAGGTATTCAGCAATTCAGCAGTTCAGGTATTCAGCAGTTCAGCAATTCAGCAGTTCAGCAATTCAGCAGTTCAGGTATTCAACAGTTCAGCAGTTCAGGTATTCAGCAGTTCATTGAAGCTCATTCAGCAAATAAAGTTCCAGCTGTTTGAAGCCTTTCTTGGCATTTCAGCTCCAATCTTTCAGCATGCAGCATTCACAGTGCATTTTCTTCAGGAAATGCTTTTTCTAGTTAATTTTGTTACAAAAATATGTCGAAATCTTAACTGCTTGAAAAGCATGCACAATCACAAGTCAGAGGAAAAAATAATTTTATTTTTTATGTGTTCTGTTTCATAAGCTTTACAGTATATCACACACAATATTTTTAGTAATCAATTGTCTGACATTTTAGAAATATGGTTACTGGTTTTGTTGCCAAGTCAAATGAGAAAACTGAAGCTAAAAAGACTTTGAAAGTAGTATCAATCTAGGTCTCAAAAAGAACACCCGTGATCATATTTTCAAAAAGTTTCTTTCCATCAATACTGCAGAACTGAGTATTATTTAATATTTTTCAAATTTTTGTAAAGGCAGATGCACATTTTTCAGTGCAGTTGAGGTTTATTATTTATGGTAACATTTAGAAAATAATTAAGTAATAGTTAATAAATTCCCTATAATTACTCAGTACAGTACTTGTTTTTTGACATTTTGCAGACCTTAGAGCGCTAACCATGTGACATGTGTCCATCACTTTGGACATCATGGTGACAGTGTATGGTCAAAAGAACAAGGCCCCAGTCACATGGCCCTACTGATCTGACATTGGTCTGCAACCATTTGGCAACCACCAGATCTGAGGGAAAAATGAGTATTTCCTTGTCCGGTTGTGAGTAATTAGTGAAGTTTGATGCCAGTTGCTGGGAAAATGTCTGCTAAAGCCTCAGTCATGCAGGCCTACAGACAATCAGTTGACCTCTTGGCAACCACCTGTCACTAGGAAAAAATGTGTATCCCCCAGTCAGTTGGCAAAAACCTTCTTGTGATTGGTTTGGTTGCTAGTATATTGCTGGGATTGTAGTTAGTGAAGTGAGGAACTTGTCCACAAAAAAACTGCCCAGCCCAGCTACTCTCCGAGCTGGTGGAAAAAAGTTGATTCTTAGACTTCATAAGAACAATTATACTGTTATATTTCCTGTTCTGCAGATAATAAAAATCCTCACACTCAAATGGACAGACAGATAATTATCTTGTGCATGTTGCAATTATCTTGTATTATAATTGACAGTTACCATCCATGCTGTACTTTGAGGATCCTGAACCTTTCGAGCTTTGCTATTTGGCTGTGTGGAACACTTTCTAATCAAAGCTCTATAATATCTTGTTAGCTTAGTGTGTGAATCAGCAGGGCTCTTCTACGTTTCACCCTGGCTTTGCATTGGAAAGGGTTCAGCATCTTAAAGCCAATATCCCCTTTCCATGCTTGAGATGGTGCCATAATTCCAGAGCCTGGCTGTTGCCAGTTAATTGGGGGTCCCCTTACATGGATGTAGGGAGTACAGTGACGATTAACAGAGTAAAAGTATGACCAAACTCTTCCTCAGTACTGTCGCCACCACCCACATGATATGCAGTAATGACTCCGGTGGAGATTGGCTGCTATTTCAAGCTAGTTTTTTTTTTTTTAATATGATAAATAACTCCCAGTCATATTTAACTAGTTTATTTATGGCAACATTAATCAATGAAGTTAAAGACTACAGATTAAAGCCGAGTGAGAAGCTTCACTGGCATGTGTGAAATCGCAGGTGTTAGTGTCATCAGCATAGTGACAGTCAAACCTTTTCATATGTAAAAGAGACTGCCAGAAATTTCCACCTCACAGCCCTTAACCCTGCTACTCCACAACGTTATACTCATCTACAATTATCTTCACATTTGATTTTTGTGTTTGTGTGTGTGTTTGTTGTTCTATGGCCTCTCAATTCCCTCAATGGATAAAAAATTGCTGAACATGTATAGTCAACGCAGCCACAGTGATGGGCTTAATAAAGACACGGGGAGCAAAGAGGAGGAGCTGTGGTCTGGCTGCAGCTGCTGCATTGGTTGCCGGCTCAGCAGTGGGGAGGGACTGAGTGAGAGAGAGCAAGAGGGAGAAGGCAAGCGGGAGGGAGAGAGAATTGGGGGAGGAGGTGAGTGCTCTTGTTGGGAGATAGGGAATGCCCGTTAGTTGCGTCTGCCGATAATAGCACATCAGCCAGTGCACTCCTATTGGGAGAGCAGAGCACAGGCAGAGCAGAAGACTGAGCTGCTGAGCAAAGGATGGTACACTAGAGTAGACAGGCACACTCCAAAAGAGCGATACTGGCACAATCAGAAAGAAACAGAGAGTGAGAGAGACCTAGGGAAGAGAGAGCGCATCAGCACACACAGAGAAGAGGAGGACTGAAAAGGCACGGGGCAGTGGAAAGAGGAAAGGAGAGACAGGAGGGAATCAAAGTTACCAGGTCAGCAAGAGAACGTGGAAGTGGAGCAGCTGAGACTCTCTGGGGGCTCACTCCCACTGGAGCAGCCGGGCACAGTATTAAGCAGCGCAGGAGGAGAGTGATATTACAGGAGAGGATAGAACAAGTGCTATAACTTCTTCACATAAAGACAGTCCTGTCATAAGGCAAGGGTAATGCTCCTCACAGGAACCTTCTGCACAGCTACTTTAAGATTATCACAGCAAGAAAGCTACACCAAGCAGAGGACACTTAAACCTGGCAGAGGTGCCTGAGCAGTTCAGTTCAGCTCACTTCTACACAGGAGACTTTTTCATCTATCTGTCTGGTTTGAGGTGGATGTGGTATTGCTGTGTGGATTTTATCTTTTATTGCTTCAGAGTGTGAAGCAGTGAAGATTTGGAGGGCAAGTTGTTCTGTCCTGTCATCTCTGAGACTATGGTAGACTGTGTGTCAGAGAGCCCTTCATCAGCAGCTGCAGCCCTAGAGTATGGAGAAGTCCAGCAGTGAGGAGTCAGCCATTCACCGTAGCCCTTCTGTAGACAGCCGTGAATCCGATTTTGCTCAAGCCTCCACGTCTGGCCGCCCATTCGGTGGCCGCGGCTTCACTGCCGGCGCTTTCTACGGCTCCACGGGGCCACGCAAAAACACACAGCAGGGGCAGACTGGAGCTGCAGCTGACGCCAGCGCAGGAGACAAGACTAACAACAAGTACAGCTCACCCAAAGGCAGCAAATACATAGTCTTTTACCTGGATCTATCCTTTGTGTTCCTTTTAGAATTCAAGAAGTGCAACATGGCAAGAGGCTGCCTCTGCTGCTTGAAGTATATGATGTTCATCTTCAATCTCATCTTCTGGGTAAGTGGCTCATTATTTTGTTAGTGTTTTTCTCCTCATACTTGTCCATATTGATGCGATTGGTGCAAATGCTGAGCATCTTAAAAGATGATGCTGACAAAGTAATTCTGGCTTGCATGATTCACTGCGTGATTAGCCATATCATATGTATGTGATAAGTTATTCAAAATGTTAATCAGGAGACATTACTTTATGACAAAATGATGGTTGTCAGGGCAGTCATGCATCTATAATTACATCAGGGTGTTTATGCCTGTTCCCCTCTCTGCATGTTGCTATTCCTGGATATCATGACAGTGTCAGTGGCATTGCACCAGGTCCCCTTTTGTATTTTTTTTTTTTTGGTTAGGGTGGGGGTTGGTGGGACAAGGTCCCAGGGGTCAGTAAGGTCAGTCTTTCAGATGGTTACATGATTTACAGTGAACATGAAGCTGCAATGCTACTTTTGGTATGCAAGGGAAAGACTATATCCTCCTTCAGGACAGTTACATAGATGAGCTGCACAATAATGGCATGAGGATATTAGCTGAGTTGGTCAGCGACAGTCTAAATTGATCTGATAGATCGTCATTACTCTTGACTTAAGTTGTGATCAATTGTAGATTAATCAAAGGAATTTATTGTAATAAACAAATAAATTGTAATAATCACACCCAACCCCTGCAATATCACTAGAATCGTAGTGTTTACAGTAACAACAGAGGTGAGAAAAGAATTATGCATATAGATTTCATCCAGAGAAACCTGACCAGCATGTGGTGGTCTCCGCTGTGTACCCATGCATGGGCATTTAAAGTAAAAGTGGGCATCCCTTGAATGTTTACAGACTGGATTATCGGGCTTATGGGTTATGGGGCCAAGTCTTTTGTGTGGATGCAGCGAAGCATGAAGCGTAAAAACATCTCAACACTGGGGACCCAACTCACGCCCACCATGTCATGTGGGATGATAGCACAGCTTACTGGGGCAACAAAGTGGGCATTAACTAGAGGTCAGCTGTGAATGAGCCAGCATTAAAAAAAAATGTACACGCAAATATATATGCAATCACGCACCATACAAACAGAAATCTACCTCACTGTCAAATTCATGTGTAAAAAAAACAGACAGCTCAGACCTTTCTTTCTCTTGAAGGTAGTCCCTTCATTTCAGTCTGAAATCATGTGCCAGTCTGTAGAGGCAGGCACAATAGTGATTGCCAAAGGCATACATTCCCAACTAAATGATGTTAATATTTGTTTAAGGGAATGAGAGGGTCAAAAAAGCCGATATGGGTGATGGATTCATTAATGCAGACACTGACTTACCTTGATGTGAGCACCCATTCTCAGCTCAGTCAGTATGTGTAGAGTGCTCTGTGTTCTACTCTTGACTACTACTGTTGGAGTTAAGGGTGGAATTTTAAAGCAGTTTCCTAAATTGATTTTCGGGTGCAAGAATGATCGATCAGCTGTTTTTCATTACTACATAATCCATGCTTTTCCATGCTAAAAGCTTTATTGAAACAGATGAAGGGAGCTAATTTCATGACATAACATTAGTAAATACTATATGCAATTAATTTTAAAAATTAAACAAGCAAATTGTTGAAATTATAACCTGGCTAGTGAAACAAAATGCCATTTGAATTGCTGCTCTTGTTCCCTTAGATCTTATTAAATATTAGCCAAATAAGTTTAAATTATGAAATGTTACAATTTGGCACAAATTACAGGCTTTTCAGGGAACTCATTAAATCAAACTAAAAGTACACTGCACAAGTTTAACCTATTCTTATTTTACCAAAACTCCTATACATAACTCATGCCTTAACAGTGACTTTCCTGATCTGTGTGTTAGTGGTGTTTACTAGAGAAAATATGTATATTTCATAAACAAACCCCAGACACAAGAAGTCATGTTTGTAATAATAATTCCTTTACAATTTGTGAATTTGCATCACTTATGAGTATTATTTGGAATTTCAGTTGAATGTTATATTTCAAAGCTGCATTAGACTTTACATTAACACAGGGGCAGTGTTAGCTGTATGTCAGTTCCAGCCTGCTGAACTCAAATGATAGCTCAAAAGCTGCCTGAGTACATCAGTGAAGGTCAAC
The DNA here is from genome assembly GCF_007364275.1 of Archocentrus centrarchus. Taxonomy (NCBI): domain Eukaryota; kingdom Metazoa; phylum Chordata; class Actinopteri; order Cichliformes; family Cichlidae; genus Archocentrus; species Archocentrus centrarchus. Next base: position 28,701,986 of record NC_044351.1, on the reverse strand, counting down.
CTTAGCTGAAGTCGTTTTTACCAGGTCCTTATGACCACGTCACAGGGGATATGTATGAAAGCGTAGTGTTTTTCCAGGTTCACTTTGTGCTTTGTAAACAGGGAACCCTGCCACTAATAATTGGCTTCTGCACTAATAAGTAGGTAAAAACCAGACTTTTTATTTCAAGGCTTTTGACCTTAGATTTATGTGAAGCTTAGCTTGTTGACCTTGATGCATTATAGTGACTGTGAGAGCATCCAGAAGCTCTCTTCAGTGTGAGATTTGAGGAGTGTCTTCTGTGTGTGTGAGTGCATGCATGCGTGCATACATGCGTGTCTGTGCGTGCGTGTGTGTGTGTGTGAACTTAAGTGGCTGTGGACATTCCTCAGCACAACTTGTCCCCTGCTGTGAAATAATTGAATTTTTACTCTGATAATGTTGACTTAATGAATGCCCACCATGTGCATTCCCATCTATTGCTGCAGCAGATTGATACACTTGTTTTCCTCCTACCACTCAATCATTTTAATAAGAGTTTAATCGGTGTCTCATGGGAAGAGGGTGGGAGTGAGGATGCAGCATGTGGCTGCAAGGTCTCAGTGTATCTCCATGTGACAGCTTGTCCCTTACTGGTGGCCATTTGATTGGCATGACAGATTCTGGGACAGCAGCACACCAATTTGAAGGTTAGTGGAGCTAGAAATAAAAGATTCACTTATCACTGAAGGGTCAAAATGAGGTGCCCAAGCACTCTGAAACTGAGGGAGGAGGGTGAGAGGTATGATGTATCTCGAGACCCCTGGGACTGCGCTGCTCTGCATCTGACACTTCAGGAATCACATGGTTACTGAAGCTGGTAGAGCGGTGTGCCTCTTAAGTTCTGACATCTCATCTCAGGACTGAAAGCGGAATGGCAAGCTGCAGTAACCTCACACCAGGTGCAGCAGGGGTCTCTTCTTTTTAACTGAGTGCATGAGCACATTTGCTTTGCACACACACACATCCTTGGAAGTGCATTCACCACCCACACACCATCCACTTCACGGAGCTTACAGTGGTAACTTAAAACACAAGGTAAACAGTGACAGGCACTCCAGGCATCTCTATACATTCGCTCATCCTCAGGCCCCCCAGCAGTTGTTCATGACCATCTGGCTTCTCTTCCTTATAAAGGATTAGAAGAGTCTGAGCTGTAGGGGGGAGTTTTGGGCAGATTAGCGCAGTATTGAGTTGTGCGGTTAAGGATTGTGAGCGCAGTTCCTTCTATGCTAAATCCAACATCATCAAAGCAATTGGGCATTGTGGTGTGACTGTGTGTGACAAAGTGTAGGGTTTAGTTGGGAAGGCAATCTGTTGTTCTCGTTCTCTAACACACATGCTCTCAAGGTCTGTTTGACCATCCTGATAAGATGATTGACATTAAGCCCTATTGGTGTCAGCCTTGAGAGCATATCAGTGTTTGTATTCTTGCTTGAAGCAAGGATTTCAGCCACCTCTAACTCCGCAATGTGTTCTCTAAACTCACAGCAAAACACTCTCATCTCTCCCTAAGGATTTATTCCAACAAATTACAACCAACATTGCTCATAAGCTCATTTTAATTGTTTAAGCTATAGTAAGTTGTACAGTAGATCTAAGCTCTGGCATTATCACACCATATCAAAAGGTAAAGTCTCATTTGATATTCATATTTAAAGGGAAAGTGTCAGTTCAGCAGTCTTGTCCTACAAGCACAAGAGGAGCTGTAGTATCAAAGCTGCTCCTTTGTTAGAGGAGAGAAAACTGATGTGTTTAGCATTCATAAATTCTTGTGCTTACTTAGGGGACTGCTGCAGGATTTATAAACCATTTGGTCCGCAGCAACAGAAGATTAATATAATCACTGAATTTGACATTTAAGGTTTCAAATATACTCATGATGCTACAAGGAGAGGAGCTATTGATAGACTCCAGGTGGTTTGTTGCTGTGTGCATATAAGTGTGCTGGCACATTTGCATTTGGTTTAGTTGAACTCCATAAATTCACACAAGCTGTCCCTTTGCTTACTCAGACTGGAACCCCATGGGGTTTCAGTCTATGGTGCTGAAGCAAGTTGCCTGTTTTTCATTCTCAATATCGGCCCATGAAATGTTCAGTAATCTTTAATGGCTCGAGAGCTCGTATTGTAACAGACTTTTCGTTTTCTTTCTCTTTTTCACAAGTCGCACAGCTGAACTCCATCAGTCACTGCCAGGTGAAACAAGGATTTGGGCACAAGAAAATAGATGAGAGCTGAGTGCACTCTATAAGATGATGAAACAAGCTGTGTATGCTCTCCTGTCACATACATTTCATTATGTTAACCTGGTTTTTGAATTGGCAGTGAATATAAAGTGGCAGAATGCAGCATTAATCTTGTCCATCTGTCCTCTTAAATTTTATACCTCCAAATATGGCAAGATAGGGGATCATTGATTTAATCTATACTGTATGTAACATTGGATTTCTGCTGTTCAATTCAACCATTTACATATTTAATAATCCTATGTATCAGGCATTCATAGTGTATAACATGTTTGTATGTCATCATATGTGTCATAGCCAAAATGTGTAGCCTGTGAGCTGATCTTTTAATTTCCCTGTAACATTTACATAAAGAACATCACATATGCATTTTAATCACTTGGAGTCTTGTAATTAGCATCCCCTGTAGATCCCTGAGCCTTGATTCACACTGGCTGACCTGCTTGGTAAATATCTCCATATGCCTGCCTTTGTCCAGCAGATTGTCTAGGGAGATCACTCTCATTTACACGTCTCTCTCACAGGCTGCTTCGATTTCCCGGCCGTGTTGTGTAGAGCTGCTGAGCTCATTAGCTCTTGTTGCAGATCAACTGGGAAATGGAACTACTGTGTTTCACTCTAGGGGGGCAAGGTAATAGAGCAGGAGATTTTGAGGTGCATTTTACGCTTGGATGCAATAGGTAGGGGGTGCTTTTCCAGGGGAATTGAGATCCTTAACCAATCACTTACTACTGTTTTAAAGTGAGAGTCTTCACACTTGATGAGTTGTCGGTGGCTGGTGATTATGACACTAATGAGTAGCTGAAAATGGCAACATTTTATTGCAAAGAGTCAACAAGCTATAGCAAATATGAAATAAATCTACCTCACAAAACATGTGAATGGCATTCTTTTTATACAAAATGGTATAGATTTTTCAGGTCACAAAAATCCTTTTGGAAAAATTACATGTAATATTTGATGCTTGCTACTCAGCTAGCTCAAAGCAACAGGGCTACAGGTGAAGTTTTAGTCCAGCTGCAACTATTTCAGCTGTTTGGTACTGACTTATAGAGACAAGCAAACATCGCAGAAACAAGTGACTGAACAGTAGCTTCTAGGCACACAAATTCCAGTTTACTGACTTCCACAATCTTTGATATACACCATTCAGTCTCTTTTCCCTCCTTCATTCACATTAATATCCCTCACTGTAACCAGAGCCTAGAGACTCTGTAGCTACACTTAACCTATCACAACTAAAAACTTGTTCATTTCAGTCAAGAAAAAAAAAAAAAACACAATCCCATTGCCCAATTTTTGTGTCACCAATGTCACCAGTGGGTTAGTTGGTACAATATCTCATCAGGCTCAACTATGCAATATTTGAAACATCGCTTCAGCACATTAAACGCAGATATCATGCTCTCCTAAACACAGTCTAAAGGAGATGTGAACATAAAGAATAGGAGAACAAGGGGAAAAGATGAGTGTCATTAGTTCTGCATACATAAGCAAGAGCTTTTGTAATGACTATGTGCCACATCGTGAACCTCAGGCAGTAGGGAAGGCAGCATCCTTTCTGTGTAGTCAATAATGTGTTAATATTACTGAACTGTGAAACAGAAAATACCATAATAGGTCATGTATTTGGGTTATTGATCGAATGGGTCTTGTCCATTCTTTTTAGTGTTTTATATTTGAAAACAGCCCAAGCAAGGCATCTATTCACTGTGAATGCTATTGAGAACAGCATCAACAAAAGCAAGCCTTTCCATGCAGTTTTACAGCTTTGAATGATTTCACATTTCATAGTGAAATGCAAGGTGGTGCAAAGAGATTGTGTTATCAAGCAAACCATTGTGCAAAACTACAGTAGTCAGACTAAATCTGTGCAGGAAAAAGCACGCAATTGTTGTAGCTTTTCAGCTGCCTTTAAACATTTCACATATCATGTAGTGACAGTTTGTAACACCTATGGACTTGAGGGGTTCGGGATAGAAGCAAGACAATAAACCAGACACTGAGCTTTGTTATTTGAGCCCAGGCCTTTGAAGTGCTGTTGCAGTCACTGTCTGTGAAAAAAGATATCTTAATTTACATTACTTTAATAATGCTTTGTTATACTTTTCCAATAGTGAGTAAAATGTCCTTTTTACTTTAAAGTGGTATTGAGCAATAGTTCTCCAGGCTTTCTGAAGTTCTTTCAAAGTTTTTCTTTGGACATTGGCTCTTTTCACTCAGTTTTAGTGCAGGCCTTGTACCTCACCATTTTCAGAGGGATGTTTTTTGTTTGTTAAGCCACTTAACATTGACGTAGGAATCATTCAAGCATAAAAAAGGCATCTAACTCAAGGGATGAACCACTATTGTGTCTACACATAACAGAAAACTTAGCAAATTTTAAATTGGATCTTTAGGCCCTTTGTTACTAGCAGCCTGTCCCAAAAACATATCATTTGTTCCCATTTCCTTAGTCAAAATCTACAAAAAATGACAAACATAACACAGTTTGACAAAAAGTATTTTTGCACCAACAAGATGATTCCCAAAGAGCTATTAACTAAAAAAGTTGGCATATCTCAGCAGTGCCTGGACATGTGGAAGATAAAAGAAGAAGTGGCAGAACTAAAAAACCCATCTACAGCAGATGAACAGTATCTGAAAGGCATGACATTAAGAAACAGAGAAAAATCCAACAAAGACCTCATGCAGGATGCATCTGTCCTTTCAACTGATACCCATGTACTGTTTTCCAAAGCCTCATCAGAAATGGTCTCAGTGGAAGGGTGACTGTTAAGAACCCATTATAATGATGGAAGACAGGAAGAAAGTGGCAGAGTGAAGAATTCAAATTTGAAGTTTTTGGTTCAAATTGTTCTCGGTACATAACAGTGGAGGTCAGGAGAGAGGTACAACAGTGAGTGTCTACAGCCATTTGTGAAACACAGTGGAGGCTCTGTCATGGTTTGGGGCAGCGTTTCACCCAGTGGTGTTGGAGATCTTGTCAAAATTGATGGAATTATGAGCACAGAAATGTACTGTCAGATTTTGATCCATCATGCAGTATCATCTGAAAATCTGATTGGCAACAGCTTCATTATTCAGCATGATACTCATCCCAAATACACTGCCAATGTAGTAAAAGCATACATGAATAGAAAAACACACAATGGGACACTATCAGTCATTGACTGGCCTTCCAAGAGCCCAGACCTCAACATTACTGCAGCAGTGTGGGATCATCATGAGAGAGAACAGAACAAAAGGCAGTCAGCATCCAAAGAAGAGCTTTGAATGTCCTTCAGGAAGCCCAGAGAACTCTTTCTGCAGACTACTTAAGAAAATTACAAGAAAGCTGCCTGAGAGAGTTCAGGCTGTGTTGAAGAAAAAATGTGGTTGTCTTTCAAGCTTGTTAGAAATGTACAAACTGTTTTTACCTGATATACTGTATTTCTATTTATTTTTGCACATGTTTCAATAAATTGCTGCACCTTTTCCTCATTTTCCTATCAAAATATAAAGGAATACTGGGTGGTTAAAGACTTTACACAATACTATAGCTTTCTAGTCAAATTCTCAGTATTTCTCTGTCATTTAAAAGCAAATTACAGTGAAAGCAATGCTTTCAGTCCCACCTAACATACACACACGCACACACACACACACACACACACACACACACACACACACACACACACGCATACACACACAGAGCTCTGTTAACGCTGTTTGTTTGTCTTCTGAGAGCAAATTTATCTAAGATTACCTTGCTCATTTTGAATTAACAGACTGGGAAATGTATACTCTATATAAACTAACTACAGATCTATAGCTGTGTACAAACACAATCTGTGTGCTGTGTTTTAAGTAGTTTGCTTTTATACACAAGATTTGATTTCCTGGTGTAACAATCATATGGAAATGTGATTCCCTTTAAATACTAGAAGTCTGACCAAGCTGTAGGTAAGTCCAGCAGAAGACATTCTGTAGCCTCTCGTGTCTTCATTCTACGTTCTCCAGAGAGTGTCAGCAGTAAGCTGAAGATGCATCAATGACTGGCTCTAAAACCAATTTCCCCAGGGCCTCTACCTGAGTTGATTCAATAGGACGGACTTCTTTTCCCACCATAAACCCACTCAATCAACCCACAAAGATTCCTCAAGAGCTTGTTTCAAGTCATCTATCTCCTTCCTATCTCTAAGCAACATTTGGAGACCCAAGACACACTGTGAAACCGCACCACAATAGGTTGAAAATATGAGCAGCAGATTGACTTTGAATGTGTGGATTTTAAATGTGTCAGCTTGAATTTGGGTCAGGGACTCAGGCTTTCACTGCCTGAATGGTAATGAGCCCAGGACACAGCCCTAGCAGGGCTCCAACATGCAATAAAGAACATACTCTTACTACTTTGCATGGCCATGTCAAATGAGACAGATTTATACCTTAGACATTAGTGCTTGTATTTGTTCTATTTAGTTGAACCATTGCAGATTACTGCTGAGTTATAGCTCAATCATAAAATGCAACATATTGCCGCTTTCGGGATAGAACTGCATCAATACAGCAAGTACAGAGTCACTAGACGATCGTTTTGTGAGTGCCTGACATGTTCTTGTTATACTTTAATGGAGCGGCATTATGTGGTGTATAATGTAAAATTCAGACCATCAGCCAAAGTATTAAGACTGTTTGTTGTAATTTGAAATGGATGCCTATCTTGTTGTTTTCAGAGTGAAAATGAGATCTTCATCAGAGCAGGTTTTTGCAGTGCTCTCGTTATGTCTGATCCAATTTGAGCTCGACTCTTATTTGATGTGCATGAGGTGTGCTCACAACACACTCTGATATTCTCCCAGTAGAGGAAAATGCAGTAACTATTTAAGATCCTTCACTTCTACAGTATCAAGATAACTGACTGACTGGCTGACTGACTGTGTAAACGTAATAGAGATTATTGCTGTTCTTTTAGCATGCAGATTCATACTCTTCCTTATCACAGCTCAGTTTATGGCTGCCCCCTTGACTTTGCCTGGGTCTTATCACACAACTAAAGCAATTGGTTCTACTTGTTTATTTTACATCAATTTGCAATTACCAGCCGAAGACATGAAAGGATATTTGCTTTGTCTATCTGTTCTGGTTCAGAAGATATCAGGTTTGTATATGTGCTGAAGTCGGAATTCTGAAGCAGTCTGGTTGCCTGCAGCATGCAAAATCTTATATAAAAATGAAACGTGCAAAGCTAGCCTCGTTCCATCACTTTGGTGTTCTATCTGGGGCACAGAAGGATGTCTCAGATCTTACTTTGAGAGAGGACCTTGCAGTTTTATTGCATAATAGAAATACAAAAACCACATAAAGTTGTCAGTAATTGTACATATTCACCTGAAACAGCTTTTTATGCCAGTGTACCATTTCTAAACTAAGCTATACATTTCAGTTTTGTTTGAATATTTTTCTTGAATAATGCAACATCTTTGTCCCTTTTCTATCGTAGGAAATTCTTAATTAAAGATAAAATAAATGGAAATAGAAGTGTACAGACCCCCCTCACCCACCATGTGCCATTTTCAGTCTCTGTCAGTAGCCATTATTTCTGCACAGAAGTCTCAGTTTCTCCTATTAAGCCACCCAAGCTTCAGTAATGGGTGACTTAGGATGATGCTGGAATACAAAAGAATGAGTCCAAGAAGAGCCTGGTGTGGGCAGACTAAGGTTAGCTAAAAGAGTCTAATTTGAGAACATAATTATGGGGTCAACACCACCTTCAGTGAATGATCTCATTCATCCATATTGAACCAGAGTAATTATTAACATAGACCCTTTGCCTGTGTATGCACTCATTGGGTGCAGTGTGGTGAGACAAATAGCTATCACTGTATTTTATTCAGTGGTTATTTCAGTGCAGGACACCGCACCATGTTTGGGGTCAACCCATTAATGCCCCTTCCATTTCATAAAGGGTACATACTTCAGTGTTTGGTTATCAAGATTTAAATCTTTATGATGACTGTATTTTGATTTTGCTCACACTGGTTGCACAGTCCTCCTTGAACCCCATGCACAAGTGAGCTTGGACAGATGGGGTTAGCCAGATTTTTATTCCACTCCCCTTCTGAGAGGACAAGCTGGCAGACCTAGAATTCTGTTCTTTTCTGGGTTGGAGGAAGCGATGCATGAAGGCATGGAGAGAGGGGAGGGACTTCTTCACAAGATCATGAGAGGTGAACATGTTGATGTTTGATGACAGCTCCCCGAGAGTTGACTCACCCTTACTCTCAGATCGCTCTCTCTCTCTCTCTCTCTTGGTGTCTCTCTCTCTCACTCTCTCTCTCTCTTTCTCTTTCTGGCATCAGCATCATGTTATTTTTTTCTCTGGGGATAAATGTGAAAATCATTTGATCTATTTTGGAAAAAAAATAACTGCCTAATATATTTCTTCTGCTTTTTGTTTATCTGAGATTTGACTGCATTTTTGCTCTACATGCAGTGTTGACCTATCTCACAAGCACTATCTCACAAGCTTATTGGGATGTATTTGCAATGATTTGTCTGTCTTCCCACTTCCCAGTGGGATTTGCAATACATGACAGACCCAGATGATTGGCAGTATCAAAAAGTAAGAGAAGTGAGACAGGGAGTTAGTTACATTTGAAAATAATCCAACCCAGTCATGGCCTGAGCCTGAAGCTTTGTGCAAAATAAACCTCCCAGCACAGACTTGTAGTTGAAGTCTGCCTCATACATTGCAGACAGAAAATAAAATTGTGTTACATATAGAATTCCAGCATAACAGGATTTTAAGTCATTATCTGGTTCTTTTTTGATAGTTATGTACTGCATATAAGCGTTGAAGCATATAAGCTGTAAGTGAAATACCCTGTGGCTATTTTGTCTAACAGCTGTAATATTTATCATTTAGTTTAAAAAAAATAAATTAATTAAGAGAGAGAGAGATAAGTAAGCATTAGATGAGCAGATGAAAAGTGTATGCAGGTGTACCTGGAGAACAGCAGTTAGACAGAAGACTTAAAGTGACTAAATAAGTAGAGTTGCTTCTTCTACTTTTGTTTTTCTTTTGGCAGCTCTGAACTCCCCAGCCTGATTAAGCTATGCTAAGCATGGACAGCAAATTTCAGGTTCCTTTTCTGTATTATTTATGTATAGCACATGGGCTTAAAAATGTTGTAATGCTGCCCTGAGCTTGAGAGGAAAAAAAAAAAAAACAAACAGCATAATCATAGTGGAGTTAATGAATCTTCATCCATCCATCCCTTCATTCAGTATGTATCACTTTGTTTGTGTGCCCTTGAGTCAATACACTCTGCAAAAAAAAAAATGCATAGCCAAACTGAGCTTCTAAATATTCTTTCTGTGTCCATGATGTTGCTGTCTTATACTTTACAACACTGCTGGATCTACTAAAACTGTATTTTGTGTGAACAACCTAAGTAGCCAATGTAGATTTTGGTAGTGATAGAAAGATACAAGTGATGAAGACAAGGACAGTGGCAGCTCTCGTTTCTCATGTGAAGGCTGATATGGCTGTTTGCTGGCTTCTGTCGGTATTATAGATAGTCCAGTAATTGGCCCATAAAAGCGCATCACTGTTTGTTTGCTTCAGCTGGAATGCATTTCTCCATCCTCACCACCCACCCTCCACCCCAAACCTCTGTTCTTTTTTGCGTTGAAGTGCTTACCTTGCAGAAGAGATGCAAGGGGGGGAAATATTGTCCTGCAGCATGTTCTCACTTTGTTTCTAATTCTTTCATAGTTTCTTGGAGAGACAAAGGGATTTCTGTGTAGTCTTGCCATTTTAATAGAAAAAAAAATGTCTGGAAGCATTCTCTTGTGGTGTATTGTACCTATGACAGATGAGAACAACAAGTAAATAACTCACGGAAGGCAAATTCAGCAAGTTCAGGAAAGTTACTTCATCTTTTTCATTTTTAACATAAAAATTAACACAGTTTTAATGTGGAAGAGACAAAAGAGTGTTGTGGCTGCATTTATAGTGAAAAATTCTCCTCAAAAGCAGTCGCATTTCATGCTGGTCTCCGTCGAAATGGTTTCATTAACATGGTTTAGCTGCTGATCTAATATTGCCTAAGAGCACATTGTGGCTAAGACATCTAGCTGTTTCTCATATTAACAATTGTGGGTGGCCAGCTTTATTGCCCATAGAATTCCTCCACAATCAGTTTCCATTTTAATACATCAGACAAGAAAATGTTCATTCAGAGACAATTTTATTTGCAGAGGATATGCTCTGTAACAAAGAAAAACAAAATATAAATGCACTTTGAAAGTTTTATGTATCTGCAATGGGTACTAAGAGATACGAACTGCAGCTATAGGGATTTGGAGTCCACTCAGTTGCTGTTGTGTCCTTAGATTCCCTGGCGAGCATGAGCCATTGCAGTAGAGTATAAGCACATTGCTGCAGTGTGCTCTCAGTTTTGTTTTTGCATTATGCATCCGGTTGACTTCCAGTGGACTAAGAACACAACCAAGGTCAAAAAAACCTGTCTATATATTCATGCATTTAACCTCATGTGCATCTACAGTAAATGCTGTCTTTGCTGTTCTACTTACCAACATGAAAATGACTTTTAATGACTTTTTTCTACTGCCAGATCTCACCTGCCAGGGTGGCCGACTTTGCATCAAACCATCCATTATAGTCATTCAGATATTATACATCTCAGGTGGTTGGAAATTTTTCCATTGTTCTTTCTCATGTATGATTGTCAGTACAGCCCACCAAGCAAAAGCTTATTTAGGAGAAAATGTTTGAATGGAGATAGGTGAAAAAGTAGGGACGGCCTTTAAATTGGTACCTTTTCATGTTGCTGTGCATTTTCTTATACAATTTAGACCTTTATCTCAACCTTGGCAGACATGTCAGTTGTTCCATACAGGCACAGACGGCATTATACCATCACAGCTCAGAGAAATAAGCCCCTTTTAGACATGCACTCGTTTCTGTTAATCTGACAGCATATGAATATGTCAGCGTCATTTATGAAGGAGGACCCAAATCACTTTTTGGTAAATGTAACCATGGCACTCTTACTTGCTCCAAACTAATTCAGTAACATTTATATACCACTGTCATATGGTATGCAATCACATAAATGGACTGGCACACGGTATTACAAAAGACAGGAATTCCTGTTGTCTGCACTTGTCTCTCGCACTTTTAATGGGTTAGTCAGCTCATTAATTGTTTTGGAGAATGTCTTTAAAAAAGCCTTGGCAGCTCTCATGCTTTAGGCACATGTTCCCTTGTTGCCCAAACTAATCTCACACCACAAAGTACAAGCTTTATTTATATATATATATATATATATATATATATATATATATATATATATATATATATATATATATATATATATACACACGCACACACACATAGAGAGTTTTCTGCACACAAAATAAAGTCTAACATCAGGGGTTTTCCACATCTCAGTACCATCACTGGTCCATAACCATTACTGAGAGGCACAGAAACACTATTTGCATGCCTTTTGTTGCTGGGCTTTGACAAAACATTAACAGTAGCTGAACTTGAGTGCGATGCCTCCATCTGTTAGAAGTATTTCCTGTGAGATTATTACTTAGCTGCTGCATCGTAGAGCAGGAGAATCCATCGCTGAGCATCTTCAAACTCAAAGAGTTTCACACATTTACATTCATGGCACACCAACTAATGTCATTAATTATAATAAAATGGCATATCCATGACACAGGAACATCTTTTTCTTCACTTTAGACAGCTGAATTGTCAGAGTCTCAGTTTAGAAGTTACATTAAAATTATTGGTATAAAGTAGCCATCCAAAAATTCAAAATTTGAATGCATATGACAGCATATAAGACATACCAAAACATGATTTCAGTAAAGCATGTGCTTGATCAAAGCATGTTATGTCCAGGATCAGAATACACTGATCAACTCCTGTTCCTTTGTCATGTTCAGGTCTCAATATTTCTGCAAAAACAGGGGTACTAAACTAACTTAAGCTCCTCAAAAGGAGCACAGGAAAAAATTGGTGTTCAGTTTCAGGAAATACTTTGATGGAAAAGGAACCAGCTAAGATGAGGCACAAATATTGCCACAGAACGGTATAATTAGACCTCAGTTTGAAATGGCCTCTGGACGGAGCGATAAGTCACAGCGGCATGGATCAGCTTTAGCGCTATCTTACACCTCATTTATTCCTGTCTAAATTAGATACGCCTGCTATCTGTTGGCAGACGTCCATTGGTGGCAGGTGACAATACAGTGGGCTCTTTAGAAACATCACCTATGTAAAGTGTAACAGACTTGTCAGTCTGCGACAAGTCTGTCACAGGGTGCAGGACAATTAGAGGACAAAATGGGCAGGAGATGGACATAACAGAGGCATGTTGAGACAGCGGGAGGCCACAGAGCAAATTATTTGAGTCAGCATGTCAGGTGTTACCGTGGTTCAACAGGTGCATATAGGCAGATAGATTTTTCTCTTGAAAATGTCCTTGTCACTTTTTTTGATCACATGGGGAAGATGGAGGATTGTTTATTGCTGTTGCTTTTCAGTGAGAAGTGCTCTCTAAATGCTTATTGAATCGGGATCCATCTGAGGTGGCCTACTTGAGAGACGCCCTGCACGGCACTTGTTTAAATGCGTGTGTAATCTAGAGACATTCCTTGGTAAACAAGCCCACTGTGAGGAGGGTTATTTGCATGCTAAAGCAGAAGAAAAGGAGGAGCAAGGAAGGAGGAGTGAGACACCTGTTGCAACAGTGGCTGGTGAATGTCTATGATATGCTTTGATTTATGAAGGAAAGCAGTCTGGCTCAATCCCTTTGCACTTCTCCTGAGATCTGAGTGTTTTTTTCATCAACTTTCAAAGGACTTTTTACTGTGTTTCCTGTGAGTGCAACAGAGAAAGCAGAGTAGCTAATGAGTATAGGTATAATGAAGACAAAATGTGTATCTTGTGTAATAGATCTGTACTTTACCATTTTAAAATATTTTCATTCTCAATTCAGCCTCTTGAATTTTATGCAATTATGTAAACTAATTAGGACTAAATACCATCGATGTAGTTTCTTGCAAAGGTCAGTTTAAAAGTCACTTTTTAACTGTGGCTTTAAGTGAAGTGTTTTAAAAAATCTGTCAAATTCTCCCAGGGTATAAGTGGGTGGTTGAGTTTTAATAGCATAAAGAGCAAACTGATTTTTTCTGTGCAGTCCTGTGTGCACTGTGCTTAGGTTATCGGCTTCAGTGACCACATGCTGTAGCAGGACCAGACTCAGCAGTACTGGCAAATCAAATTTTATCCAGATCTGCACAATCTTCCTACTGCGGGCTGTTGCATTTACACTGAAAATGAAGAGTGAGGGAGGTCAAGGCAATAAAATAAACAACTTTAGGCTGAGAATTTCATTATGTGTAGACCAAAGAAAATGGTTTGCTGAGAGATTTGTTTCTTCAAATAACTATTGCCTGCAGCCGCAAATGGGATATTTTTGTTTCCCTACTGCATTGATTAGCATGGAGGAGAATGTTCTTTGCTATCAGGGAACTCTGCTTTGTTCTTGGATTCTTTACTTTCCCTGTTCAGTAAGCCTGCTGCTCTAATACCAAGGATTTAGCCTAGGAAATGTGTTTCCCTTGTCACCACAATTGTTCCTTGATGTACATTTATTTGCAGTGTTATTGCTATGCTGCATATCTTTTAACAATGTTCTGTAGATGGGATATCAGACTGCGCCTTGAAAATTGTCAAAATTTAAAGAACATGCTACACGTGCTCCAACAAAGAGACGAATGTGGACACCTATAAAAACCAACTCGTGTACGGTATATAGGAACACTTTAGAGACTCTACAAGTTTAATGATGGCAAAAGCAGCTTTCATAAAGAGATTTTTGAACTAAAAAACATCTATTTAAATATTTTGTGTAAACTGTAGTGGAAATATTTCAACTGCTTGATCGATGCGAACCAAATTAGTACAGATGACGCTGTCCCCAGAGGTGGATTTGTAATCATTTGATAATTCTTCAACATTTTATCCAGTGCTGCAATGAGATCAAAATTTTGATTTGCTGCTTAGAACCTGAGATTAATTTGGGATTTATAATGTGGTTGAACCTGTGTTTTCAGAGCTGCTCTGGGTGCACATTTGTGTGTGCCTCAGCAGCACTGATGCACTCAAGTATCTCTGCATGATTGATTCAAAGTGTTTCTTTGAATCAAAGGCACACTTTCTGTTACTCCACTGTCCTGTGTGCAGTATCAAATAGGGGAATGATGGGGTTAGGCCTCTACTTTAGGAGAGGAGAATATTGTTATTGATAGCATTAAAAACAATGAAGCCATTCTTTTTAAAAGTTAGATTAATATGCAAAAAAATGTATATATTTTTTAAATTTGTCCAGTAATGAAATATACATCAATGATCTTATTACTAAGAAAGTATCAAACACTCTGCCATTACAAACTGTAGCTTTAGTGTTAGTCAGTTGCTTTGTTATTCTGTTCAGACCTTAGCAGCTTGTTCACATTATACATTAAACATTATAACTTACTTTACCTTATTGACTGAATATATTGACTCAGGTGTTGTTTATACAGAATATCAGACCATTTTGCATTACATTAGTTATGAAGGCAAGTGAGGTTCCTCCATCCGTTTCTGAGCTCTTCCTGTCCACACCTTACATCATTTGAGCCTTGTTATCCGCTCACACGATCCGAAAAATGAGGGGATGATCTGCAATGAAACCCACTGACAGCATAACACACGGCGCATAAGACACATAAGAAATGAATGAAAAATAATTGTTGAATATGGGTATAGTGATGTTGAGCATCCCCCAATGACCTGGGAGACTAATCCTCTAAAACCTGCAAAACTTATATTGTTGGTCTTACTTGGTTATTGCTAAATCCTAAATGCTAGCATGCTAACAAACTCAACTAAGAGGGAACTTGGAAACTCATTAATTGCAGCACAAATTCACAGAGATCCATGGCTCCACTTCACCTTCAACCTTATCTCCTCACGCCTGGGCCACTTTCAGCAGTGCTGGTACTATTAGGTTTTTCCTTGACCTTCATTGCTGTATTTGGTTCTTTTGCAACTTTGCCACTAAAATGAAATTCGAGTTGGAAGTGTCCCTATTATGACACAGTGGAGAAGAGCCACAATACATCACAGACATGCAGTTCAAGTGACCAGAACAGAACGTGACAGCAATGATCAAAAACCAAAAAAAAAAAGAAAGAAAGAAAAAGAACTGTGTTGGAAGTGGTACAGAGCTGCCCAAGCAAACTACTTTGATGGGCAGATTGGACAAATTTTAATTGGATATATTTTTTTTTTTCTTAAAACTGTCTTGCTTAACTAATAACAGAAAAAAAAAGTTTTCATACCCCTGCAGCAGCAGTAGTAGCTGTTGCTTGACCCTTTATTCTTTCAGCTTGTGCCTCTTGAACATGATCTCTTGATTGCTTTGATTGGATTCAGGAAAGTTCATAGCTAATTATGACGAAATTTCACACAAATGTCTAATAAAACAGCGATCAGATAGAATCAGGTATCAAATTGATTTATAAAGGCATACTAATTTGAGACAATAATTCCTTATTAAACACAGTGGCTATAAACTCACAGTGCAGGCTGGAAAAAGTAAGTGAAGGTGTGTGCTCTGTCTTCTCCAAAAAGCTGCTTTGGAGTCAGGTGTCCAAATTAAAGAGATAAAACTGGAGGCTTGGGTTTTATAGGTACCCCTCTCAAGCGATAAAGGCACGCAAAGTCTGGTTACTGCTGGTTAAAATCTGCTTTTGTGAAAAAAGTTTGGTTAGAGTGAACCACACATCAGTCACAGCAACCTTCACAGAGGAAGCTTCATAAAGGATACTACAGATATTTGGAAAAGTGAAGTGCTATCAGTGTGCATCACACTGCTGATTGAATTGGGCAATTAATCATTAATATGCATATTACTAAATATTGCTTTGCCATATTCAGCCACACAGAGACATAGCAATTCTGCGTTATATACGGTAAACAATTTATTTTGGGGGCCGCAATTGCCTTTATTAGATAGATGGGAAATATGAGGGAAGAGAGCAATAATGACATGCAGTAAACTGAAGTGAAGACTCACTGCTCATAGCATTTGCACCCATGTGGTATGTTCCCTAACCACTTAGATATCAGGGCAACCCAGTAAGCAATATTTGATTAAAAATGATAAATTGCTGGTGTTTTCTGACATCTTTCTGCTTTTTCCTGGAGATCCAGCCAAAACACGAGATGTTGTTTATCCCAAATAGCCAAATGGAGCCTGGGTTTACTCTGTGATAGAATAGAATATGAGTTGTAGCAGAACTGATAGATACTATAGTGAAGTAACCTGCAGTGGATGATGGGCTTTCCCTTGAAAGTGAAGTGTGGAGTTGAGAAAAAAGGAGACAGGTGTTTACAATATAAATGTTGAGGGGAAGCCAGACAGCTACGTGAGTAGCCACTGGAAAATGATGTTTACAGCAACATGCTTCTCTGTAAAATCTATAACCAGCCATCCCTCTGCTTTGTATGTCTGTATCTTCTCTTCTCACACTATTGGTTTAACGCTGCTGACCTCGCTGTGATGGAGTATAGGGAACCTGGACTGAATTAGAGTCAGTAAACATCAGCATAACATTTGTTACAGTTATCATTATCGTTACCTCTGGGCGACATTCTCCACTTACATTTCTTAGTCAGATTCCTACTGATTGATTACAAATAACAGAAGAACTGTATGACCTTGTGATATCATCATCTCCACTTTCACCAAAAGCCAGATGTGTAGTTGGTTTTGTTTTTCATTCCGTGTTGCAACTGTTGCAAAAACACGTCTTCTTTATAATGTTGATTTATGCCTGTACTTCAGCAGACACACCCTCATGTGTTATTACCACGAGAACATCGTTCAGCTGGATGGCTCAGACATTAAAGGAAGATCCATCGTGAATCATTTAAACAACTCTTTGCTGTTCAGGTTTCGTTTTCTCATTTCATGGCAAACATGAAATAAATAGAGTATTCAGCGGGTCAAAGCTGTCAAGAGCTCCCAAAATTCAATATCAGCAATAGAACAGCATCGGATTGTTCTTTGTTCTATTTCAGTATCAGTGTTAAACATCAGCATCATCAGAAATTATTTTTAATAGCTCATGTTTACTGTTCACACATTAGAGTGATATCACTTCAATCACATTCAAGTATACAAAGCTAGGTGTGTTTCTCAGTATGTCAGTCTATAGCTTTAACACAAATCTTCCTAGGGAAATATGATGAACATTTTTCCGGGCTGGTATAATAAAAAAAAAAAAAAAAAAAGGAACATACTTTATGAATTGTAGCTCAGTGATAACTGAGTAATAATTCAGATCATGTGAAAATTGATAGCATTCAATTCCAGATGCTTTATTTAATATTATTTTCTACATAAGGAAGTCTAAAATATTTTCAAAAGATTTAAAAATGTAAATACGTAAGCTCTGCATATTTTAATGCATGGCCAATTGTAGGTGACTAATGTTCTTTCCCATTTGTCAACCATTTGTCAAAGGGCATTAGGGGAAATAACAGAGTCATTAAAGTAAAAGCACAGACAAGAAAGACTGCCGGAAAATGGATTCCCCCCAAAAAGTTAATTACAGTTTTTATCCTAAATTAACCTGTATTTTAAAAGCAAATTCACAACCTGATAAGAATTTAAAAAAAAAAAATTGTATCCTTTTAAGCCCCAGTTCTTGTAAGCCAGAAAACCTCCATTAGCTTATGAGCCACTGTTTGCCTTTGAGCTTCCTAACATGACTTCTTTATTCCATGTTTCCCGTAGCTTAAAAAAACAACCTAATTTCTAGTGTTTATATTTATTCTAACCTCCGGGGGACTATCTTATGTCTAGAATTCATGTACCCTGACATTCCTGACGGAGACACAGAGTCTGGGTCACAGCGCCGACACAAACTGCGTCTTCTGCCAGACTCATCCTGTGTTTAGCAACATTACCTTACCCACTCTGGCTAGGATAGCATGTGCTGTTTCATATAGCACAGCCTTCCATGCCACTCAGTGACTCAGACTCACACAAAGAGTCATAAGTCAATCCATGTATTCAAATCTCCCAGAGAAATCTGCATTGTCAGCCTTTAACAGTCCTGAAATTTTAATTTGACACCCAATTAATCACTTATGATATAAAATTACCCCAAACCTGGTTTTTGATAACAGTGATAAAATATGATTAAGACTCAGAAATATTAAAAGCAATTCAACATATTTGGCATGACTTTTCTTAGGTATTTGCAGGCTCTCTAGAATAGAAAAGTAGTCTGACAGAGGGGTAATTGAATTGACCACCTTCACCGCCTACTGCTATCCGCCTTCACTTCGCACCTCCTCTGTGCTGGTGCAGAGGATAGTGATTTCTTGAGCTTTATAGAGAAAATAGTAAGATTGAGAGGTATTGATCATTCTTTTCAGAGTGGCGCTTCACAGATCACTGAGTTTCCCAGGCAGCCAAGATTTCTGCACTAGAAGGGATGCGCTTCAAATCCAGCTGCTGGTTATCTCTTACTGAGAGTGCAGGGGCTGCTTAAGAGGCTTTACCTTATCATTGTCCGGAATATAAATCACCTTTTATGGTACCAACCCTCTTGTGAATAAACAAAACAGAGAAATATCAACTATGCAGGAGTCTTATTCTCTTTTTCTTGCAGCCTTATCAACTAAGTTACTCCAAACATATTGAAATGGTATGACATATATAAAGTTTAAGAACAAAAATGACACTAGCATCAGTTTCCTGGAGTCTGTATAATAGCAGTTATCCTGCAATGGAATGTAACTAGACAGGGCCAGAGACACGGCCATTAATTATTGATACCCATGCAGGCAGAAAAGTGAGTGCACAGGTGAGATTTGCAAGAAAAATTCTGGTGAATTGATATTTTTCTCACCCTTAGCTAACCATTTGGATGGGCCAGGCCCTTTTTTACAGGCACAGTCTGAGGCTGTTAATAATGTCCAGTTTATTTTAAGATGAGACCAATTGGCAGAACAACAAGGAAATATGCTGGCAGTCAGGTTAACGGCCCAAAAGGCTTAGCTGCATCCCATAATTTCAAAAGATCTGTAACCTACATTCTCGCCACAGTTTGGTTATAATATTCGGCTATTCACTGACACAGTTTGACGTCACACACTTAAAAATAGGTAAATATTGTGCAGTCATGTTTACTGAAATCTCTTTTTTACTTACTGACGAGGCAGGGTGATGTGAGGAGGCAGTGTTGTTTAATTTATTTACTCTCATTAATGGTGTGTGGACTCATTTCTGTGAAGAGATGAAAGGGAAAGAAAACATGGCGCATAATACTTGCTTGTCTTTGCTTGTCCCTTTTCAATCCTTTCTCAAATTAGCAGTGTACAATGGGTTCATGCCTTAATATTTCAGAAGCGTGCAGTGTGGCAGGGCACCATCTCCCTTGGGGCAGAATGTGGAAACCAAATGCAGTGATGTGTCAAAGCAAGTTCCTCCAACAGTCCACAAACAGAAGTGTGCATGTGTGTATGTGTGTGTGTGCGTGCATCTGTTTATATTTATTTTTAGTGTGTTTAGTATAACTACCCTTGATAGGCAACCATGCAGAACAACTACAGTGCGGTGCTTTTTGTCACAGCCCATTTTCAGCAGCAATACACTGACTTCGACACTACATGACCCCCTATGGTGTGTTCTCATCTAATTACAACCCAATTATCTACACTGTGCAGCTGTGGTCTGGATGCCACAGAGAGGAATGACATGGTGACACAGATTGTCTGATTATTCTTGTATATGAATTGCATTATCTCATCATCATGTGTGTGTGCGCAAAAGTTTTGGGTTTTTTTGTTGTTTTTTTTGTTTTTGTAATAAATGCCTTCTTGACACAGAATATGAAGAGCAGGGTTGCAGGGTCAAATGACCAGATTAGTAGCACTAGACTTAGGGTTATGTTTGTGTTTTAATTTTAACTGTTTCACACATGAATGATGAGAAACTTCATCAAGATTTTATTAATGAGTGTTTTTATTCCTCAAAACAAAACACTGCAATTGAAATTTTGCTTATGAACATATTTTTCATGGCGTTGCAAACATGTCCACTCAGCTGGACACCATGCATTTGACTTTTGAACCAGAGAAATATGTATTTAATAAACCAATGATATTGCATCCTCAGATCTACTGTCACTACTGCTAGTATTGACTAATCTTGATCCTGTTAATTATTTTCAAATAACAAGTTTTAAAAAAACGACTTCCTATGACTGGCCAATAGGTAGCAGTGTATGGGAGTATGCACAAGCATCCACTGTGTTGACTCATATGCATATACAAGAGAACAGCTTTTGAGTAGTTGTCCACTGTAGTGACCACCATGCATGAAAGGGTTAATTAGGTCTAACAAATGCACATTAGGAATGCCGGCCACCTGTTGATTTGTCAGCTCTAATTTCCATTTTCGACCTCCACAGTTAGTCCAGTCATTTAATTCACATTGTTGTGTCCCAGAGGGACTGATTGGTACTGATTACAGGGGAAACTCATTATAACAAAAAACCAACCACTTCAGCAAGGATGAGGAGAGCTCATGCCCACACCCTGCACCTCTGAATCAAATGTATTACTTTATGATGATACTATTTTCCTCCTACTTTGTCCTCTCTTGGTTTCTTTCCCTTTCTCTCTTTTTTTTTTTTTTTTTTTTACTTTTGCTATAACAGCCCACGTCATCTTCATCTTGTGTTCAGCCTACAGACTCTTAGATCAGCTCTGTTATAAGAATCTAAATCACATCAACTCTCAGGCCAGCATGATAAAGAGATACAAGAAGCGTGGGAACGCTGCAAGGCTGTTCACCAGAAAAACAGGCCAAAGATGCCAATTTAGATGTCATTTTGTCTTGTTTTGAAGTCCGGCTTGTCTAATAGCAGCAGAGAGGAGAGATGTAGCAGAGAGCGGTTATTGCCTCCAGTGCCTTATCATTCACTAGTGCCTTGCAGCTGAATGTTGTGGGCCTTGAGATTTGAGGGACTGTTGGTAACAGAAGGTGATTCTTCTTCAGACCCACACTGTCTGATCTGTGCTTGGCAAGCAGGCAGACTGTTTCTAAATCCTAACCTGCAGTTATCCAGTGGAATTCTAATGTGCATGCATCTGCAGTGTGGAGGACAGAAATGAAACAGGAGGTGCCTCCTGCAGTATAGCACCACATAGCCTCAGTAAAGTCCTCATGTAATCATAAGGTGCACTGCATATATTATTCATAACTACAAAGTTGTCTTTCCACAAAAAGACCAAAAATTCTAACCAAAATCATTTTAAACATTCTGTTAATTAAGTGTGAGCTGAAATGTATGCTTACCAGAGGCTTAGGTGGCTCAGGTATGTGACCTTATATTTTTTGTGCCTTTTCCTCAGCAATCTACTGCCCTTAGTGGGCCACACTGAGGTTGAAAAGCACTAATAGGGAGACTCGATCAAGAGGAAAATTAAGTGTGCACAACAATGCTAAATGGAGTGTTTCACTCCTGTAATGACTACATAAGTCAAGATGAAATGATGGGACATGTGGCTAATGGGCAGTGTGGTAGTTGCAATGCATTTCAATATTCTTGTCAGCCTGAATTGGATTTTCTTCTACTACATTTTTCTAAATTTTCAGGGTGAGGTGTTTGTTGAGGCATGGCTGCTGGATTTATCCATTATATATGTTCTCTTTATGCATCTATCAAAATATACGTCATAACATATGCAAACAAAAACAGAAACTTGCAGATAAGGACAGTTTAAAGTTCTCGTTAAGCAGAAACAAATAAATGAGAAGGGCACCATAAGTTTGGGAATGTGTTGGGAACATTGTAAGCCAGATTCCACAGCGAAGTAAAGATTTACACAGTGAGATTGATAGACAGTAATTTGTGTTGCATTCAAACAGATTTTTCACAGCCTACTTGCTTCACCTGTCTCACAAGAAGTATTGACAGTCATTCATTATTCATCACCCAAATTGCCAACTCAACTGCCTGTTGGGAAGATGAATGGAAAGAAGGGGAACACTCAGTAATGCGTAGGAGTCTGCAGAATATTAGAGGATTAAAACTGATGTGACCATCTGAGGACTTTTCCTGACAGAAGTCATGAGTTTTAATGTATCCCATGTTGTGTCCCTGACATAAGAATCTTTACAGCCCGAGGCAGGCGGTGCCGTCTCAAACTGCATTTGGATATTCCCCTAGAGGATATATTATTCAGGTAGTGACAAATTCAGTAAGATTTTTCTGTATGTACTGCAGGAGCTTTTATACCAATTTTGTTTGATCAAGATGTATTAAAAGCTCTCTGTTCCTCTCTCTCTCCATATATATATATATATATAACATACATACATATATACTCAATCACTCACACTGCCTTTCCTTCCATTGGGAAACTGACTGCAGATTTTCACTTAGCTGGAGCAAAGTTGTCTTTGTTAATTACGATACATTGAGATGATGCAGGAGTATTTTAACAGGGAAATGCAAGGGAATTATGCAAGGGTCCCCGGAGTGGACCTTTCTCCTGTTGCTCGGGCCGAATGTCCCTCATGTTGCACTTAGCGGGAGCTTTCACTGAATGTGAGGAGTATGAGCATGCCTAAGCTGGGTTTACAGCTGTCTGCTTCTTAATGTCAATCCATAAAGCATCACTTAAAACCTAGAAGTGCCTATCTCAGTCCAGTTCATAACAAGCTTACTGAGTTGCTGTGTTTGAATTTATGAGATAGGACTTTCCTGTATTATTTTTTATGTGCATCTTTATATTTAACACTTATCATCGCTAACATTAATGTGTTAATTATTAGTAACTGACTTTGCCACACTTAAATGCCTGCTGCTTTAGCCCTTGTCATTTTTTAATTGCAGGTTCAAGGTGATCTGCACACATTGCAGTTTTTTTTTTTTTTCACCCTGACCTGAATGTAATATTTAGTTTTTTTTCCTGTTATTCATGACTTCCCACTGTGATGAGAATCCTTTGCCTCTCTAGCCTCCCCAGTTTTAAATAAATAGGCAGAAATCTTTCAACAACCACACTGCTCATCTCCTGGCTTACTTATGGTTTTTAATTAAAATTACAGCATGGATCAGCGGCCAAGTACACGCTAATGAAAATGAAGACAGGACGGGTAAGTAAACAGGCTAGACAGCTCTCATCAAACGAATAACGATTCCCATAAAACAACTTTCGTGACTCCTACAATACAGGCACCGCTACCCTTTGCCTCTATCAGGAGAAAATTTTATTTGCACCCCTTAATTTTCAAGTTTTTATTGCTCCCCTCATTATCGTTGGATATTTATGTGTTCTGCATATCATATTCTTGAAATTCTTTTATATCAGAAAAATCAGATTGCAGTAGAGAGCTGGTAGAATTCAATCGGTTGCTTCTGCTCTTTGCTTGGTATTTTCATGCATATATTTAATATGCAATTTGCTCATGTGTTATATCTGCATGATGTGTGAACTTCCTGGAGGCTATGCAGAGTAGAAAACCATAACTGTTATGCCTTTATATTCCTCTACTTCTAGAATGTGGGATATCATTTTAGGCTGTAATGTAGAAGCCACTATAATGAAGTAGCTTGGGAATAGATAGCCATAGATTTGCAATGTCATGGAAGAAGAGAGAGAGGAGGAGAAGGAAGATTAGATAGTCAGGGAAGAGCAAGGCATTAATGTCAGCTAGCAAATATAGCTCAGGGTTGTACTGTAGCAGTCCCCTGCCACATGGGAGGAATATAGCAGTGTCAGGTCTCTGTGTGCCAGACCTGATGGATGAGGAGGAGCAACTCGTCAATCACGAAGGTTCCTGTTTCTCCTAATAGATCAGCCCTCACGTTGGGAGAGCCTGCCCTCCGTCATGCCAGTGCCACTCCAAGGCAGCCAGATACCCCTGTTAGCCTGCAGTTTAATGAGCTGGGTGACTTTTGGTCATGAGCACCAGCCCCCAAAACAACCAGATCTGACAACAGATCAGTTTTTTTACCAATAAGTTTAAGTTTCTGATTGTTGTCCACAACAGAACAGAGCTCAACTTGCTGTAGTATTTGATATGATAGTAATGTCAGAACAATTAACCTATCTCAAAAGGCTAATGAGAGTCTGCATCTTAATGCAGGTCAGCTGTCACGTGCTCAGTGTCTTTCTAATGAATACTGTAACACAACACAGCAGACAATGATGGTAATTTTGCTTTCAAGACAAATATCAAAAGGTGAGCAAAGGTCTAACGCTACAGGATGAATCAATTAACATCTGTGTCGTATATTTAAAGTCAATTCTTCATCACCTCAGCATTTTGTAAAATGATTTTTACATATTTTTTCCCCTGTGCATTTTGTATTTTAAGTTCACGGTAAGTTGCCAAACACTGAGCTACAAAGGCCTTTTTTTTAAGCTTCTAAGCAGCTTCAATGGTTCAAAGTCTTTTCCGACCTTGATACTGTTTACTGTTTCAACATTTACTTTTATGAAATGGCATTTTATTGACTGGCAATGTCAAACAAGGTGAGACCCAGAGGAGTTGGCAAACTGACAGCTCAAGGCAGTGCCCTCCCCCCTCGACTGCACCGTCTATACTTGCACCTCACGCTGTACTACACAAAGAATTATCTTCTTTGAGCAAGAATCTGTGTTGAGCGTGTTAGCACTCACTTCCTGCCGTGTTCCCCCGAGTCGCTGCATTAAACTTCATCCTCCACACACAGTGAAATGCCACAATACTGCTCAGATTCCACAGTAATTGCACATGTTAGGTACTTCTCCCTGCAGAATCTCTGTCCTCTGCCCTCAGCGCTTGAGCCACACAAATCTTGACGGCTCTTTTCTTGTGATGGAGATTTTGGTTGTTATAGGCATTGCAGGAGAACTCGTTTTGATGCACCTGTGCACATTTTGCAAATAAATGGGCCATAATTTTACCATACCCTCTTCAAATATGGAGCTGGTGCCTGGAGCTGAAGAGTATTTTTTATTTATTTATTTTTTTTATCTTAGATATTAAAAAGGTAATTGTTATGTCATTCTTTGGCCAAACAGGTTTTAGTGTTACCACTTATTTGACAGTCCAGCTCCGTGAGAGCACCTGAGGAAATCTGCATTTAAACAAAGCTGAAGAGGGCTTTTTTTCAGTAGGTTGAATTCTGCAAGCACTCACCAAACTTCACAGCAATCATTCATCCAGCAGCACAGCAGGAGTGAGCATGGGCTTCTGTCTTTTGCATGCAGATCCGCTTTTTGTTTCCTAAAACATGTGTTTCCTGACATTTCATTAGTTTTCTGTGTGCTCGTTTTATTATGTTTTGATTCATTTTAAAACAACAATAAATAACAAATACCGCCATGATTAATATTAAAGCACTGCTCACTTTGAAAACATTAAATAAAAATTCAGTGCCAGCGTAGTTAAAATATGATGTGTATGCTTTGAATTATTCAGCAACATCTGTCATGCTGCAGATATTGATAAGCTGATGTTTCTTTTAAATTTGTTTCTTGTTTTATTACCACATGATTAATTGATTGTGCTTATATATGTATAAAAAAATTGCTTTTTACAAGACTTAATTAAGAGCTATACTTTTTATGATTGAATCCAGTGAATTTTCTGCAAGCAGAAAAACTTTGTTTGCATTTTTCTGACTTGTTGTGTTTTTGGTGAATAAACAAGCAACCAATCCTTTATTGATCTGTCTTAATGAGAATCCTCTCTGACATCAACCTGGGGGATAGAGCATGCTTGACTAATAACCACCACCTAAAATTCTTACAGTATTATTCACCACACTATGTGTACTCTCTTAGTGGCGTATTTCCTTTGTTTTTTTACATTTTTGGCCATAGCGGCTTTTGTCTACAGTGGAGAGTGACAGGAAATGGGGGAAAGATACGGGGAAGACACACGGGCAAATTGACGATGGGCCGGGATGCGAACCCGCGCCGCCCGCACCGCAACGCAGCGTGTGTATGTGGTCACCGGCTTCACCACTAAGCCACCCAGGTGCCCCATATTTCCTTTGTTTACTTTCTTTTTGCCTGTTTCTCTTGGTCAGCAGAGAACTGATCAAACAGCTACTTGAAAGGGCTTCTGCTGGTGCTGATTTCAAGCTCGTTTATAAGCCACTGGCCACATAAAGGATCACAGAGACAATCAGATATTTTGAAAGGTCATCATAATAACGGCTCACTTGAGAGGTCACACTAGAGATGCAACTTAACCTTTCTAGCAGGATCATAATGGAGTGAACTTCAAAATAAAGTAATTATTGTCTTTGGAGGACTCACAATGCCAAGCTAGGTGAGATTTCTGGGGAAAATTGTGTGGAACAACTTGACTTTATAATTTTTGTCATAATTTAGCAGCAGGTTCACCTGCAGTCAGCTTCTTTGTGTTTTTTACCAAAAATTGGAGCAAAATGCTGTTAAAAAAATCTGCTTTTCTCCATAATCATAGTGTTGAATTTCTGAGATTTTTCAGGAGCATATTCAGTTTATGTGCGCTGTTTGATAATGTGTATATTATTTTCCTTGTTCATATGTTTAGCTAATGAAAGCACAGCTTGTGTGGTTGGGAGGAAAGAATAACCTGTTGTGACAGCAGGCTGCTGCACATATCTTAATCTGTGATATTTTGTATTGCGGAAAAGCACCAGGAGGATTTGGGCTATGGTGATTTTTCTTTGTGTTGATCATGGTAAGATTTAACTTTTGATTACGTTTTGATAAGCAGTTAGATGTCCTCGAGAAATCAAGGGAAAGGACGTGAAGAATCTGGACAATCTGGCTTTCAAAGAGCTTGTAACGTGGGTTAAACTCTTCCAAATGAATCCACTGACCTCTCCTCACGAAATTCTACTCTATTTATTCAGACTTTTAGCCACAAATGAAACCTTCACAACACAAAAGGATTTCTTTTGCCCTCCTGATTGACAGACATGTCCTGTAGATACTTAAGGAAGGTTGATCGATTGTTGATCGATGCCCTTATTTGCCCTTCAGTCTGACAGTCACAGTTAAGGACTTATCAGCATGTAAAGTCAACACAAACCCTGCGTACTGATCAGTCTGCTCCAAATCACAGATAAAAATAGCACTGTTCTGCATCATGTTTGCTGTATGAAATCTAATACTTGTTCTTTATTAATTATGGGTTGCCTATTTCAAAAATATTATTCATTTTGCTCTCACGTCATGTTTTTTCACAAGTGGCATTTTTTTTTTTTTTTTTTTTTTTTTTTTGCTTTATCTGTGGATGCTGTACTACATTCAAGGAGTTTTTTGTGAAAAAAGGCACAATTTGTTTATTTTGGCATCAAGTTGGGCAACCAAGAAAAGCCACAGACACCTCATTCAGGTTGCCAGGCATGTGTTGAAAGCCTCTGAGCACGGGCTAAGGCAGGGGTTGGCAACCTGTAATAAGGAGAGAGCCATTTGAACCCGGTTTCCACGGAAAACAAAACAGTGGGAGACGCAAATACTAGCGGAAGCCGGTAGCGGCTACCGCGAGTGACGCATATAATGAGAAACTAAAATAAATAAATAAAATGATTTTATTTTAATATTTCAAGATCACAGTAATGTTCCAATTTAAAACTACAACAAAAACCGAACTGACAAAAATAAAATGCACTTATAATGGATACTGATAATTTACTCCCGCAAGCCGCAGATTAAGCCTGAATGAGCCACATGCGGCTCCGGAGCCGCGGGTTGCCGACACCTGGACTAAGGGAAAGAGAGAGAGTTTGGAGGGAACCACAGAATCACTTTGATGACTCCTACTTCTGTTTAGTCAATATTTCTGGATACAGTTCCAAAACTAAATCATCTATCAGTTACCCTAACCTGCCATCAGCAATTAGACCTGCACCGCATTCAGATGAAATACCACCTCCAATTTTTACTGGTTTAGTTGATGATAGAGAATCTGATGATGTTTTGTCTCCAGCTGCACAATATTCTAGTGATGAGGACTTTGAAGATCCATCTTCTAGTAGCTCATTTGTCTCCCAGTTATTCACTCAGCCAGAGTTAAATGATTTAGTACGAGATTTGGATCTGCCAAAGGAGGCAGCTGAGTTGCTTGAGTCTAGGCTCAGTGAGGAGAAACCTCCTGGCTCCAAGAACCAAATTTTCTTTTTATAGGCATCTTGAGAAGGATCTTATTCCATTATTTGAAATGGATGATGACTTTGTCTGTTGAGTTAATGTTGAAGGTCTTTTGGGTGCAATGGTTATTTTGGGTCCAATGGGTTGTGAGTGTGATGCAGATGAGTGGAGGCTGTTCACTGCCAGCACAAAAGCCAGTGTAAAATGTGTCCAAATGCATAATGGCAATTATTTGGTATCAATGCCATTTGAAAATATGCAAATTGTTTTGGAGAAGCTGAAATAGAATGAGCATAAATGGACCATATTTGATTTAAAAAAAAAAAAAAAAAGGATTTCCATTTTGTGACAAAACTGTACGTGATTGAATATTTTTGATATTTTATTTTTTAAGTCAACATCACTGAATTAGGTAATATCAACTATTTTCTAAAAAACAGCAGAAATGTTATTTTTTGATGCAGGGCGATGTAATCAAATATGTATCCCCTAACCCTCCAGCTGATCTCATTCTGGATGACAAAAATAATTTTAGTTAAACTTGCTCTAGTTTAGGGCACCTGGGTAGCAACAGTGGTGGAGCAGGCGACCACACACATATGCCGCAGTGCGGGCAGCGCGGGCTCGACTCCCAGCCTGTTGCCGATTTGCCCACGTGTCTTCCCCATATCTTTCCCCCGTTTCCTGTCTGTCTACGCTGCAAATAAAGCTGCTGTGGCCAAAAAAAAAAAAAAAAAAACTTGCTCTAGTTTAGTTGTAATCACTGCCACTGCACTGTACAAGAACTCCATTCAGTCAGTCTGTCATAACTCACAAGTCAGACTTAATCTTGGCTGTCTGCCGTGAAGGTCTTCATTTCCTCAATCCTTCCTATTTGTGCTCAGCTAATAAGGATTACGTATGTTTACTAAGCTAACTATGAGCAGCATGGATGACAGATGTAGCCTGAGTTAAGCAATCATCCCTGACATTTAGAGAAATACATCTTTGCTCCACCTGTACTTTTATTGTGCCAGCCTTTGTGTGCAGTATAGACAGCATGCAAAAAAATGTGACACTCATTAATTACATTACCATTTTACTGATGAATTAACTAGTTTTTCAAATTCATTTTCCACACTTAACATTTGTTTTTACCCATAGTTGTCCATACAATATATGACGCCGTGCATAATGATCTTCATAATTATTGTTAGAGATGGATGGGGTCTTTTCATCCCTAACTGATTATTGCTTCATTTGGACCACAGAAAAAAAAAAGCTTGTTTCTACTCTCATTTTTATTTATGAGTGGTGTATGAATGAAATTTCCTTTCTGCGCTCAATCACAAGTGATGAGTGCTTGCCCAGAGTCTGAAGATCAAGCTTAATGAATGTCTTTCCATTTTCATTACAGGGAAGGCCATCAGAGTATCCCCATGTGATGCAAATTGGCAAGAAAGAATGAGATGAGATTTAAGTGCAGCGAAAAATACACTTTCTATTAAAATGCAAAAAGCTATAATGCAATATGGCATAATAGATTTTAATGCCTTTGCTCAGCTTTGTACAAAAGCATATTTTCTCCCACATCAGGACTAAAAGGAGCACTTGTATCAAAAAGTGCAGCTTTGTCTGTCTCAAGTCTGAATCAGGCTTCTATCAGAGGCACTTCCTTCTTGTCAGTCTTGCACTTTGAATACATACCTGAATGGTTCTGTGCTTCTGTTCAAGATGTATGTGTCTATCATCACATTAAAATAATTAAATTGAAATCCAGTAAATGTTTTGTTGTTTTTGTTTTTTTTTAAGTTGATGTTTAATACATATTGTATGCAGTGCTTAGCTTTGTCCAGACTGTACTGAGAGTAAACGTCTGTTATTAAAAAACTGCCTGCCATCATTTTTTGAATTTCTTCTGAGCGTGGCAGTAGAGAACTTTTTCTGGCTAAAGTAGCAGCAAAAATGCAAATGTTCCAAATGCTTTGAATTTTATAGTGTTTAATTTGATTTTTGTTCTTGTTTTTTTCTTTTCTTTTCTTTTCTTTTTTGCTTTTCTCAAAAATAACCCAGAGATTAAAAAGTTAAACCACAGTTTTCATTTGATCTTCCTTTCATCTTAATGGCTTAAATGTATTTTCACAGTTAAGCAATATAAATGATAGCCTCATACTATAAATGTCTGAGTTCTCACGTCAAATAATCAGTGCACAGATACACTGGCTATAGCGTAACATTAGCTGATGATGCATAGATTAACTATGCGTTTGCATTAAGCTGAGCCACTGGCTAATCTTAAAACTCACCATAAGCATCGGCTCTTTCTATTATTCCTTTTCCTTTGTCTCTGTACATATATGAAGCAGAGCCCTGAGCAACTTTACAAACAAGACTTTACATCCATTTGTGCTGCCCCCTGGTGAATTTATGCCTAATGAAGCCTTTCCATTCATTTTGTACGCAATCGCACTGCCTTGCACTCTGTGTAAACACACAGTTTCAGTTGAAAACTCGAATACATGAATATTAAATACCACTCTTGTTCTTTTCAGTATATTCAGTTGTTTTGTTCTTCCTTTTTCTTGTATGGCCGGTAGATCATAGAGACTAATCTTTTTTTTGAATGCATGATTTTCTACTTGTTCTTTTGTTACAGTGTTTTTCCATTCACAGCGATCTGGTGTTGCTCATCCCCAGTGACCGTTGCTCAGCAAATACATTTGACTTCATTAATTAGAACATCAAACTACTTCAACCCCAGAATGTCACTATGCCGCCACAGTGGGAGTGATATACCTATGACATTGAAAAGATGGTCACACTGCCACACTAAAATCCTCTTCTCACATGCGCTACATAGCCTCACTCACATTAACATCTTCCAAAATACTGAGCTATTCAGATCGTGTATCCAGTATCCCACAGGCATGTTCCCTTTCAGTCACAGAGGTAAATGGTTGACCCCCCTCACTATGTCCCCTACTGCCCTGATATTCAGATATGCACCTGAAACTCTCAGCAATGCTCCAACAATTAATGCCTCATTATCCTTTATATATTCTGTATTGATTCACTTCATCTCCTTAACCCACAGGGGAAATACTGCTCTGCTTTGTGTCATGGAAAAGTATCTGGCTCCATTATACCATTGGCTGATTTTAGATTAAAGAACTTGCAGTACATCACCACAGGCCTTGTGACAGACCCCCAGCCTGGTCCCCTGAATGAGCTAGCTTGCCAGTGCAGTCTATATATAACCACCTCAATCAGCTCAGTGGCTAGCTGGACTTCAGCTAACCTTACTGCATTATATGGACCAGAGGGACTCATGGCTTTACTGACCTGGGCATGTAAACCTAATGCTCTTTGTGGTGAGTGGCTATTCAAGTCCTCTCATGGAAACACTGGCAAATGACCAACTGCACTAAGAGGACACAGCTCCAACATTAAAATCTCTATTTTTCTGAAGTTGTCTGCACCTTTATTTATTTATTTATTTATTTATTTAGAGACATGTTAAGATATGTATATTTGAGCACGACCTCTACAAACGTTTGCAAGTGCAGATATTCACACAAACAACAGCAACTAATTTACGAGGCAGATAAACCACTGCTTTTCAGATCTTTGCTGATGCCCCTTTTACATTTACCATGAGGGTTGTGTCTTCGCTACACTAGGCTGAGATAGATTTAATGCTGGGGAATCTTTAAGAATGACCCCTTTTGAAATTCAAGGTAGGTGACACAGAAGTGCAGGTGTCAGTCTCTTTCTGAAACTTCCAAGGAGAGCACTGCATTGTAAATCTCTGCCTAAACTCTATTCTTGTCTGGATATAATAACTTAGGTCAGCATCTCTTAGGAACTGGTATACTGTTTTTGGTCGTAAAGAGAAAATAACATTACCAACTCCTGAAACCTCACAGGCTCCAGGTATTTATTTATAACTGCTTGAGGGTATTCTCAACAAATGACGAACCCTTTCAGCTGTCAACTCTCGCATAAAACTTGCAGCCTGCAGTTTCTCCTCCTCACTGTTCAGTTTGCATTTAAATGACTGTGTCAATGTAAAAGAAGAACTTGCATAGCAGGAAATCATAGAGAAGAGTATTTGCTTACTTGTGTCATTTGCCTTACTGGGACCTGACCTAACTTAGCCCCCTGACCTGGACCCCAGGCAGTCGCTGGGGGCCACCGTGTTTTCACTAAGATACTGTTAACAAGAGCAACCAGCGAGGCATGAAAAATTCTCTAATAGTTACACGCACGTCTTTATTCTAGGAAGCAGAAAAAAAGGCCAAAAGGGAATTTTGCACACACTTAAGGGAAGAAACACTAAATTAACACGAAGGTTAGCTTCCTTGCTGTTAAATGTGAACTCTCATCCTCGGCATGCATCACAGCTGACTTGACAGGGTACAGGCAGAAAGAGCATTAGAAATAGAGTAGCTTGTCTTTATATGAATCTTTTTGCTTTGGCAGCCCCTAAAGCCACAATGTTCAGAGCAGTGATTACATGGAAAATCCCAAGAAAGGACTCACCAATATATTGGTGAGTCCTTTCTTGGGATTTTTTCAAGGATGTTGAGAAAATCCTTGGATGTCTCAAGGATGTTGAGATGGTTATTCATATATATGAATAACCATCTCAACATCCTTGAGACATACAGTATATAGATAGGGAATAAGAAACTGATTAATGAAGATACAGTACTAATAGGATTTTTATCCCATCGCATTCCTCTGTAATCATGTTTTTTTTTAAGGCTGCAGCTTGTCCGCCTGTGTGAAATCTCCTGTTTGTCAGCAAGAGTTTATCCACATGAGAGCTGCTCAGCCTCAACTCTCAAATATATCATCACAACATTTTGAGGCTGGGTAAACAAAATCTTGTATCGTCTCATCTAATCGTCTGACATCTTATCTCGAAAACACCCCCTCAAATTGAAAAATCAACTTTCAGCTAGTAAATGAAAGTGAATTTCTCTTGCTTTGCAGTTTCTGCCATGAATAAAGAAAAAAGGGAATTTAGCCAACAAAATTAGGATGCAAGGTCTTGTACTTTATTGAAACTCTTACATATTTGATGACTTTGATGTTAAAAAGGCTTCATCCCACTTCTGTTTTTTTTTTTTTGTGCATGTGTGTGTGTCTGTCTATACTTTGAACCTTTTGGCTCCTTTGATTTTAGATAGCTGGGCTTCAAAGTAGGTCTGTGATCATGTAAGTTATTTTAGGCAAGATGGCAAAGTTGCAGCACGGTTCCAACGACTGAATAGTTAAAGTCCTTCAGTGTCTCTGTGTTTTATTCCTGAGGGTCCCTGACAAAACACTGCTCTCTCCTGGTGTGACTCATGCTTCTGGCTCAAGACCAAACTAATAGCCAGTGTGATAGGGCGGCAATCACGTACCGAAATTACACACAATATTCTGTTGAAAGTAATCCTTCTCTTTGAACTCGTGTCTGATGACAGGCTGGCCTCCACTGCAGCCGCTAGAATTCTTCAAATGATGACTGGGGGACACTTGTGGAAACAGCAAAGTGAAATACATAATCAGCACACTGGCACATACATAGCCTTGTTCATGTTTACTGCACATAGGTGGATAAATTTTCTCTGAAGAATTTTCGGTCCTAAATTTTGGTTTCAAAAAACTATCATACAGAAGCTAGCAGCCGTTCTCAGATTGCTTACCACTCACACCCTCACTAGGTAACAACCTATATGAATTTGAAAGCTGGTACAGCAAGCTCAAGGCATTCATAAAGTGCAGAGTATTTGTTTTCTGACAGACGTTAATTCACATCTAATGAGTATTGATTTATTCCAGTGATGCTTTGGGAGCAGGCATTGATCCATATGTTCCTCTTTCAGTCTGTCACCCATGCTAGTTATCCTGTCCCCAGAAAACCAGAACATGGTGTTGAGTGATTAGTACTTACTCCTTTCTAAATTGGAAGAAATGCTAATCTAGAACTTACTCAAAGTAGGAGGTAGACTTGTGGGAGTTGATAACTGTCCAGCAGAGGTCACTTACAAAGTCATAATGCAGCCTCCTTGATGTAATATGGCTGCCTGAAAGGAGGCTCCTTCTCTCACCGTTCCCTTCTTGTGAATAATACAGCTATGATTACATCACAACAATACAGGGATTGATGATCACTGTTATTTCGTGATATGTCTCTTTGTGTGGTCCAGTGGATTGCAATGAGGGGCTGATGGCAATTGGAAGGTTGGCTGACCAGAAAAGAGTAGTTACACAGTCCATTTCCCTTCTGTGCTAATTAGCATGTCAACTGTAAAGGCACCTCCAATGAGGCGTTCAGGGGTAGATAGAAGAGGAAAGTAACGGGGCAGAGCCAGTCAAGGAAGCTTTTCTGTGTCATCAAGCTGCCACTAAAACCTGACCTTTGCACTAGACAAAAAGGGAATTCTGCATATATCAGAGGTAAGTGTTTGGTGGTAGGGGGTTGTCATGTTGTGTTCAGACATCAGCCCATTGGTTTTTGGCAGTGCTGACTTAAGCCCATTTCTATAAGCCTGTATGTGTATTCGCACATACAGAAGATGCACACAAAACTTCGAAACTGTCAACTGTCATCTAACTTGAGCTGTTTTTTAATGGAAAAAGGAGCAGTAGGACTCAGAGAGAGTGGGGATATATAAAGGGAGATGGCATCTGCAACAGCAACACTGATTAGTACTACACCATATGGCAGTGGAATGAAATTTGAGGCATATTAAAAGTTAGAAATTTGAAGTTTTATTGTTGATAAAGCCGAAGGATTTCAAGAATCTTACTTTTTGTTTATGCTACAGCTGTCAAAGCTTTATCTATCCTGCATCAATAAAAAAAAAAATCTTTCACTTCAACAATACGTTTTCAGAATGATGGATGACCAGAACATTTTGGCCTTTAGACAATATTCGGGTGTTGTCGCTGTCATGTCCAAAGGTGAAATAGAATTACTTCCCCCTGTTCCCACTGGATGAGGAGCAGATGCAGACAGAGCAGCATCAACATTCAAACAGTGCCCACAGACACAGTGCACCTCCATGAATACAGATTGGATCTCTGTACTGGTTAATATAAGGTTCTGTTTTCACTCTGCGTTCCCTCACACTCTAAGTTTATTATCTCCAGAATGAATCACTTTGGGCACACATTTACAGGATAAGGTCATTTTTCCAGGATTTCTGAACTGGATACTAAAATAGAGAGAGAGGTCATTCAATTCACCTATCCATCCATCCATTCATTTTCTTACGCTTATGGCACCAAATCACAGCAGTTTTCTTTATGTTGTACTTTATATTGTAAGGTAAAGACTCTACAATAACAAAA
Organism: Archocentrus centrarchus; assembly: GCF_007364275.1. Classification (NCBI taxonomy): domain Eukaryota; kingdom Metazoa; phylum Chordata; class Actinopteri; order Cichliformes; family Cichlidae; genus Archocentrus; species Archocentrus centrarchus. Next base: position 28,666,152 of record NC_044351.1, on the reverse strand, counting down.
AAAAACACAACCAGATGACTGTCAATTGGCAACAGTGGGAAGGAAAAACTCATTTTAACAGGAAGAAACCTCCAGCAGAACCAGGTTCAGGAAGGGGCAGACATCTGCTGTGACCGGTTGGGGGGGGCTGAGACGGGAAAAAAGACATTCACTGTTCTGCAATATTCCAGCACAGGAAGTTTCTCAACTTTTCCCCATTTTTAGCTCAGCTGTTTCAAAAAAAAAGTCAAGCTATTGTCATAGCCGCTGTCGGGTCGGCCATAACCAACATTAAATTCACACCATAGATGCATCTAGTAAAAATCTCGGACAAGTTTGAATCTCGGCAACATTGACCTGAAGGTAAAGGTCAGAGGTCAAGTTTTCTAAAATCTTTTGAATGCGATAACTTGTGGATGATGTAATCTAGGATGTTAAAATTCACACCATAGATGCATACTGTTCAAGCTAGACCCATCAAATGTCACACACTTGTTTACTGACTTTACTATAACAGCACTTTAACCCCCCCACTGCTCTTCCTTCCCTCCGCTACAAATCAAAAACAGCTGAGCGCTGCCACCCGCTCAGCAGTGCTCTTGTTTTTCTAATGTTGTATGAATGATTGCAAACAAGCAAGCAAAATGCTATTATTTATGCAGTACTTTTCACAGACAAGAATCACGAAGCCAATACACAGCATGTAATAGCGGTATTAACGGCAGAATAAAATTAAAAAGTCACGACAATATAGAGCAACACTAAAATTGAAAGATTTAAAGCAATAAAGAATTAAAGATAAGGAAAAAACAGACTTATTGCTAGAGTTGCTGCACAAACGGCACATTGGTCGAGTCAAATTTGTGAGAAAAAGCTCAAAACAACATAAAAAAAAAGAAGCAACAGGGTGATAAATAAAATGCAACAGGGCCATTGGGAACAGGGTCATTAACAAAAACCTCAGTTGTAATGTATACTATCCAGCTAGTGTATCAGATCATAGAAAACAGTGTGAAAGCATTATAACTGTTCCTTTTACATTGTCCTTTCATAGCTCTGTCTTTAAAGCACAGATAAATAAAGATGAAAAACTGACATTAAAGGACATTAAAGATCCTTTCCAGTTGCAGGGAAAATGTAATTTACCCTGTGGTATGGCATGTACTGTAACTATTGATTATATGTCTTTCACTCTGAATCTCCTCTCTTCTCACCAGGCATTTGCCTCATGCTCTGGGTTTCACTTAAGCGGATGTGCATATTTTGCATCTTCATCTTCCCTCTGGCCCTCCAGGGATGCATAATGCCTCGCATTGCATAACAGGAGTGTTTCCATTCACAGTACTCCTGCTCTAGGAATAAACATATGCTTATGTTCACAATTTTACTTTTATGCTTTTGTTAAAAATTTGTTCCACCTTTCTGTAATTCATCTGAAAGCACAAATGGTGAATAGACTAAGCACATTTTTGCACAGCTCATGCCTTCACTTCACCCCCTCATATTTGTTTTGGGTTCTGGCCACCACACCCGTTTAGGAAATGAAATCCCTTCTGTTCATTAGGAGTCTGGGTAAGCATTGATATTGTGGTGAAATGTTATAGGCCGCATGTTTGCACCAGTGCCTCTAATGGGTGTTGTGTTCCAGCAGCAGCAACAGCTGGTCAGATCTTGGTTGGCTGTGACCATCCCCACAGCAAGGCCACACGCCTACTCGATGCAGCAAAATGAGATAATAAACCATGTAATACACATGCATCTGAATGCACACTAAAACATTACTTAGCATCATTTTTCTCCCCGGATGGCTCACAGTGAACCCAGCAGCAATTTTTGCACAAGGTCAGGCAGACTGGCCCTGTAGATAAAAACCATAACAGTGGTTTTTAGTTGCCCAAGTGCTTCACTCATTTTCAGGGAGAAAGCCCAAGGCTGCTTTTTACCTCATTTTAGGCATGCAATTGTCAGACATTTGAAATATATTTGAAATGACATCTTTTGCTCTTCAGGCAATCTCAAACATAGCCGGCCAAGGTCACATCAGTTCATCCTGCAAAGTCCCTGTGCCTGTTTAAAGAAAAAAAAAGAAAAAAAAAGAACTAAGTAGAAGTTATTGTTTTGTTTGTGGTTTTCTGAAAAGAGAACACAAATGGAGAGCTTTGGAAATATTATGGTCTGTCAGTTTAGCAGATGCCCCCCGTTAGAAGGACATTTACAGAAGCTGATGCCCTGCTCTGTGACACTGAATCTTGGGATTTATTTTTGATGGCCTGCAAGGAGTAAAAGGAGCAGAAAATTGTGCTGAGGGTGGCAATCTAGCTGAAATACATTGCATTAGGGATTTTCCATTTCCTTGAGCCGTTTGGTCCTCTGCTGCAGGTACTGTGCAGGGAACAGGTGGAGAGTCCGACCTGTCGAATACACGAGACTCTGGCCATGTGCACCTCTGCTGAGCCAGCACACTCATTAAGCCCTTCAACTAGTGAAACTCAATGGGAGACTGTCCAACTGTTTGCCCGTCTCTTAGGATTTTCGGCATGGCTGCACTGGCAGACCAGAGTGAGATATTTATTTGAGCCAAATGTTTGTGTGCCTCTACAGGCAAGGCAGTTTATATGGAGGAAAACAGCCACTCATAAAAAGGTACTGCCTTCACATAAATAGATATTTATTTTTCTAACATGTTCCCTTTTTATTGTACGCAAATGCCTCGTAAGATATTTTCAAGCACCTTTGATGTCAACACAGTGGCAAAATTCACATTTAATTAGCGCCTTGTGTGAGGAACATCTCCCTCTGTTATTAGCTCCGTTTATGTATTTATATCTCATTGTCCTCATTAGAACATCACTGGGATTTTTATGGTCCTTCATCTCTTTAAAACACTAAGTACACTGGTTTTCTGTGCATTGATTCAGAGCTGACTTGGAAGAGATAGCTGTAAGACAGCGCAGCTGCCATCCCGGCAGCCAGCCCGCATCTGCAGCATGAAGAAGTAAAGGAGCTTTTCTCTCCTGTGGCAGTGTTTGTCTGTATTTGGATCAAGGCTTTGGTCTTTGGCTCTGCAGTTTGCGCTTGGCTTGCAGACCCCATTTCCCTGTGCATCTCTCTGCTTCTACGTTCTCACACTCTGACTGGCTGTGGCAAGCAGGGCCGCATCACTTTATGGCCCCAATCACAAGATGACTTTCTCCTTCCTGGTGCTCTCCTACTTGTTCGCAATGCATAATTGAAGTGCCTCTGGGTTCTTAGGTTGATTGAAGAGTCTTGTTGGGACGGTAAAGATCTAACAGCAGAATTAGTCAGGGATGTCTAATAGTTTTTCTCCTGCCATTGTCATGGCTTTCTTTCTTTTGGTGTCTTGTCCTCTAAGGGTAGAGAGTGTTGTCAGGTGTGAAAGAGTGTGAATGTGTCAGTGCAGACAGCAGGGATAGCTTTGGACAGGCAGAGAAAGGCTTGTCTGTCTTTAATCCTTCCTGGCACGATTGATTTAGAGTCACTTTGCTGTGAATAGACCTTTCAGCTCTTCTCGGGAGAGATAGGGAGACATGGCAAGCCCTGCATCATTGATAGGTACATCACTGAGGGCCCCTAAACACCGTAGTTGAGGCCCAAACTTCAGAGCAGGAAGCTAAGGCATCCAACCAGAACCAGCACAGCACTGCAACATTTTGAATGCTTGACTAAACATGTGACGGACAATGGAAAGGCGTCCTCTACGGAAACATATCAGCACAGAAATGAAAAGACAAGTCTTTTTGTCATATTTTAAGAGCACACAGGCAAAAGCTGAAAGTCAGTTGAGATCTGTAGGCATTATGTGCTTGACCCCATAAAAGTTCAGTAACCTCCAAAATTAAGTGTGCATGTTCATAGAAAGCAGCGCACCGTTTTATCACTCAGTCGAGCAGCATGTATTCTCTCACACTGTATGAATTCACCAGGATCCCCTAGGTGAATGAAACTTTAACTTAGGCAGATATAGCTTTTTAATCTTACATTCCACATCTGTCATCCCCCCTTAAAATTCACGCAGTGTTTATTCTGAGCCTGAAAGCACCTCCACCATTGCAGTTTCTGTGAATAATTTACTTGTTATACAACTCACATTGGCTGTACACTATTCGCGAGGGAATGGCTAGGATGCCCCCAGAAAGCCTGGGGAGACAGGAGGTGGTGCGTTTTACTGAAAAGCTGGCCTACAGCTCAGCTTGTCTAGCACCACCAGGCAAAAAAAAAACACACTGTGTAAAAACATATAGTGAAACATGCAGGTCACATAATGTTTTTATTCATAAATGTATCTTTTAAAGCAGCAAGTATTGTATCTTCAATATTTATACACGGTACAAACTCCAACATTGTCAACAGGAATACTCCACGGAAGCTATTTGTATTACCTTTGTACAGCTGAAGCCATTGAAATGTCTTCCTTTGTAAATAATGTGCTTATTTGCGCTTTCCAGATGAACATTCACTGTATACCTGACCAGCAGCTCTTAAGTGGCTTCATACTTGCATCCAACAAAGAACTATCAATAACAAGCGTGAAAAGCCACAGTGTGATCCCTGCTATTCACAGCTTTTGCTTTTAATGCTCTGTTTGTTCTAATTCAACTCTTCAGCGGCTTTATTTAGGCTTGCAAAGACCAAGGAGAGTCAAAGAATAAATCAGGAGTGATAATGTGAAAAATAATCTATTATCCTTCATCACAGGGATTTTTGTTTTTGTTTGCCCAAGTGTGGCCACCATGGAGAACAGATAGAGTTGGAGTATTTATTTATCAGGAAGAAGTCTTAAACAAAAAATAACCTTCTCTGACAGTCACATACAAACACACTCTGTGGCGAGTCTGTGTTTAAAATGATTCCTTTTCTTTCACAGCAGGCTTCAAATAATACCTTTTCCACTCACTGGGTAGAAAATACAAATCTTTACTATCTTTACTTTAAGGCTTTGTCACTTTTATTTGATGTTTACAGTTGATTTATTGTGCATGTTCTATGATTCTGGTTGTCTCTCGCAGCTGGCAGGGTGTTGTTCTTATGTGATAAAAATGAATCACTGACTTGCGAGATCACATGGCGAAAATTGAAAAATCCTCTTTAGCTGCGCTGAATATCCTCTGTCTTCATTTCAGTGCAAAATCAATGCCGGCTTAAGCAGAAGATTTTGTGCGGTGGGGTGGAGGAGTTTGTTTTTTTTTTTCTAGTAAAAAGAAAGATGGAGTTGCAGTAAAGGGCGGGGGGGGGTGTAAAGTGATAAAGTGGCTCCATCTTTAGCAACGCAGTCAGGTTGGCATTTTCACCAACTTTATGGTTTATTGTGCTGTAACGGTACAATTGTTTTCTAATTATGGAAATAAATACAATGCAGCAAATGTCTATAACATGCCTGTGTAAAAATAAACAAACACAAAAAACCCAAATCTTTTTGTTTACCAGTTATTCAGTCTCAGCTGCAGCCTGCTAAAGTGAATTAAGTGGCTTTGACACTTCTTCTCTCTCACACACACACACACATCACACACTCTCTTGAACTTTGAAAAAATCATTCAGTTGGTATCAAGCTCTTGTGATGAGGGCAGTCACAAAGGAGAGTAGTACTTTGACAAAAGCTGTCATTCTTTATGACAGGACGTGACCTTTCTGAGGGATCATCGTGTGAAAAGGTCCTCCAACATCCCACAGAAACATTTACACCCCATTCCCTCTTAGTAGGGTCCTGTGTCGGGTGGCTCCGTGTCACTGAGCCAGTTACTGCAGCAGCTGATAATTCTCCAAGCCAGTCACTCAGATGAAGGGTCAGCCCTATTTTCTTCGTCTACTCTCCCTCAGTCTCACTTTACTTTATACACACCTCTCTGGATTTAATACTTTATCCGTCTTTCACACATCTCATGGTTGACCTCTGTCACATCAACTTCCTGTTTGGAAAGTTGCCTCACAGTTGCTTCTCACAGTATTATTGCAATTATTTTCACCTTGAGCTTGTTATAGGGCCCCCAGCAGTAGGGCCCCATTCATCTAGCCAGACACTCACATCACATGTGCTCCTGTATCCTCCAGCAGAAAGCTAATGATGCTCTATGCTCTGTGCGCCTCTGTACTGGTTTCTTTGTCACTTCTTCCACAAATGACATTTAGACACTGAACTCCAGACGTCTTGCCAAGAAGGTGCTCTCACAACATTGTCCAACACGTATGAAAAGGTCACACACAGTATTCTCTCAGCTCATTCTTACACTATCATTGATTTTCAAAAAATGACTCCATATCAAGCACAATTACATGTGCTCCTCCCTTTTGTTACAAGTGCTGTTCACTTTCTGAGATCAATCCACTGTTCAGAGCAGCTGGGTTTATATTCCAGGCTGCAGTGATTTAGCTGGAAGATATGTTCCCCTCAGCTTCAAATATGAAAGAATGATAAATAGGAGGGAAGCATCTCTCGCAATGCATTTATACTGCATTCATATAACACAAAACAGAACATCATCGAGGCAAAACAGCTGATAACCAAACAAGAAAGACATTTGAGAAACTATAGCAATAAAAGAATCAGCCGCTCACCGAAGCTTGTTAAAACTTATGTGGTGGACATGGAAAGCTGTCGTGTGTCACCCTCAGCTGCTTAATGATAGGCCTGTGGCTTGAAAAGTTGCATACATGGATTGAGAGGATATTGAAAGCAGAGTATAGCCCTGAGCATCTGTACTTGTTGTTGACATCTGCAGGTATATACCAGGTTACGGACCCCACAAACAAAGTACGCTGGTTAAGTAGTGTTGGAGGACATTGTAGGAGGCTGTCAGACCGTATATACAGTGTGACTGCAGCAATTTGGCATATCAGTTTGACCACATGCAAATTCAGATTATTGCATAAACAGTTGGTTTTTTTTTTGTTTTTTATTCCCATGCCCCTCACAAATATAGTAATAGGGTAATTAATTCCTCAGATCCAAATGATAATCATAACCTTACACCATTTACAGGCATTTACAGTTTTCTAATTAATACAATAGTAATGACTGCCTTTATATTAAGGCCTCTTTATGACTTTTTAAAAAGCCTCTCTTTTTATTTCGGGATTCCTTGATCCTTCCCTGCAGATGGAATATCAAAATACGTCTGCCAAACAATTAAAAGAAGATAAGGAGCTCAGCAGCCACACTCAAGGTCAAGCTCAGAAGCACATGCCAAGGTCAGATAACACAGATTAAGGCTTTTACTTGAGGTATTTTCCATGGCACCTACACAAGGCTCTGATGACAACGTGTTGCTGTTGTTGTAGTAGTAGAAACAGGACAGAGATTACACTGTGGTCTTAGTAGGCTCAGATCAGACAGATTGAGCAGGGGTCGGGTGGTTTTACAGCCACTTAAGACAGTCACACACTTGGACGAGCTCCCTTCACTGGGCATTAAACACAATTAAGAGAAGGCATTGTAACCCTCCCCACCTGGGCTCTTAAACCTCCTGGTGCTCCCCCTCACTAGCTGTAAATCCACTCTATGTTTCTGGCCTCTTAAACTTACTATTCTTCCTCTGCTTCCTTGAATCCCTCCTCACGCTCTATAATCTGGCCTTCTGAATGGTGTGTGTGTGATCCTCTATATTAGCCGCTCTGCATGAGGACATGACCTTTTCCAACATTTTCAATTGACATTTTTATTCTCCCGTTTTTAATCAGAGAAGAATAAAGGGCTAGTTGCCTCTGAATTATTTAGATTATGAATGATTGAAAGTCTTTTGAGCACTACTGTACCTTTCTCTCACTATCTCAGTAGGGATCATAGTCAGGTCACTTAGAGCTGGTGGTTGTTGGTCCGTTCACAGCAACTTGTTGCCTTTAAATTTGACAGTACACAGACTTTGTTTATGCAAGCACTCGCTCCAGGCTTTCACTTGTCAATCACTTCTGGAATTTAAGTACTCTCAAACAGGGCTTTAAGGTATTTATGCACAATCCCAATTCTTTTGCTCTGTTCTCACTTTTAATTGCATCTGGTCATTTCCTAGGCTTTGGGAAAGCAAGTGTGTCATTCATTCAGCAGGATCTGCTGATGTATGTAAGCATTCTTATCCACAGAGGTCACAGCCTGTACAAAGGCAAACAACACAGGTTAATGAGAGTAAGACTGACTCATCTGACATCTGAGAACAGGCTGCTTGGACTCAGTTTATGCATGTACAGATCTTGTAGGACTCATTAGACCTGAGGTATCTGTCCCCACTTCATGAGGCTTGCAGCTGAAATCCCAAAGTTGCTCTTACACATCATCACCTAATGTCGCTGAGAGCAACTTTGAGTTCAGTGGACTTATTAATTGTTTTTCAGTCACTTTGTCTGCGGTGCTACATAGCTGATCAACAGATGTGTGCATTTGTCTAACTGGAGCTACACTTGTTTGTTAGGGAAGTGCTGATAGTGCAGGAAGTTTTCAGGTTTCTTATCAGTTGACAGTTACACTTTGTGAGCTGCTGCAAATTATCTATCCATGTGGTTGATAAATCATTTAACTGTAAAAACACAAGGAAGCCATTTCTAACAGAAACATATCACTCTGTAATTTTGATTTGATTATGGCTGTTTTGTATACTGTATATGAACGTGTTCCTCTGTGTGTATTTGTTTGCATGCAGTGCAGGTTTCTTGTACATATTGCTGACAGGCATTAAAGCTTTCTGGTGCAGTGGTGCAAAGAAGAGAAGAGAAGAGGGGAGCAGTGTTAATAGAAGGGAGGAAAGAGTAATGGTGCACCATGCATATTTTAGTTAATTTGGATTTATATATATAATATATAATAGAGAGAGAGAAAGATATAGAGATATAGATATAGCAAGAGTTTTTCATCTTGTTAGGTGTTTGCAAAAAATTTGACTATCTAGTTCATAGAGTATATTTCTCCAAGTGGCGAGCATGTACCGCTCTGATCTTTGATAGGAGGACCAACACATCAGCAGGTGTGGCTCTGCCAGTCTAAGCCTTCCATTAACACTTTCTTGCATTAATGGACTCCGACATAGCAGGAGCCTGGCAGGGTGACAGGGTGAGATTAGGGAATTGCTCCCTCTAGGTGAAGCTCAAATCTACTGCAAGTGGATTTTCTAAAGCTGGGAAGTTTTCATTATAGCGAGTGGCAGTAATTACATCTCTGTTTGTTCTGGATTTAATGAAATCAGCTCAAACGTGCAAAACCAGCATGGCCCAAGCCCAATTTTTGCTCTAATCACTTGCAGAGCTGTTATTGGTTTATCATAGTTGTAATTGGTGTAAAGTCTCTTGTTTTTTGACCAGTGTTTGGAGATGTATAATTGTGTGGGCAATTCCCCAGGCTGCTCAAGGGGAAATTGAGACTGTTGCACTGGGATTTTTGAGATGGGATTTGTTTTAATTTAAGGCTAACCTTACTCTGTGGATTACTATTTCTGTTCAGCTAGTGTTGCATTAAACCAAAGCAGCCAAGGGACAGCCAAAAATGAATTTGAATGCTAATCATTTCTGCAGGTTGCCCTGAAAAGATTGTGACTTGTCTGTTAGCTTTCTCACCTTGTTGTCTGTCTTATCTTTTGCCTTGCAGTTATGTGGCTGCGGGCTGCTCGGTGTGGGCATCTGGCTTTCGGTGTCTCAGGGCAGCTTCGCCACCTTCTCACCCTCATTCCCTTCACTGTCAGCTGCCAATATGGTCATTGCCATCGGCGCCATCGTCATGGTAACAGGTTTTCTCGGTTGCCTGGGTGCCATCAAGGAGAACAAGTGCCTGCTTCTGAGCGTGAGTTAAATCTAAATACCTACAAAATAATAAAAAAAATAAAAAATTCACACACAGATAACTGTGTCAGCATAACTGTACACATTGCAACTCCTCCCTTATTTTTCTCATGCATGCTATTATTGATTAAAACTAATTTGTGGGGGCAGCTGTGTTCAAAAGTTTGGGCACCTCTGGGAAAGTTCCATTTTATTGATTTTTGAGGTGTAAATTACTGTAGTGAATACAACTTATAGCAAACAGATGTTAAAATAAGATATGCTTCAAAATAATGCATTTTTTTACCTGTTTGATTTCACGAACTTATAAAATAAATGAACAACAGTAACTGTGGTTGTGTGGCACAGTTTGTGCAAACTACCAAATCAGTACTTACGGCAGTAGCCCTAATTTCATAGCTTGGAAATGATTTTAATGGACCATTAAGAGTCATTGTTGTTTTGTCCATAATACACTGTTCGTGTATTATGTCTGTTTGCAGCAAGGGTTGTCTGCACTTTCACACGCAGTTTTGCAAGTGTCTCAAAGACACACTGATCACAAGCCAGCAGGAGCTTATTTGTATTGGTCTTATTACCAGACCCTTGGGAGAGGTAGATGACTGGGGGTAGTTCAGGAGTTCAGTCTACACTAAATCAAACCTCAAGGGTTCACAGAGGAAAAGAGATGAGAGCTGAGCAAAGGGATTCTCCCTTTCAGCAAATTAATACCAACTAATGCATGTCGCTCCCATGGCTCTGGTCAAAGCCCAGTGAAGGGAATTTCAGTGGGGGGCTCTTTGTGCAAAATCTGTGGCTGAATTAGTATTTGCATAGAGCACACCAAAAGGCACTTGATATTTTTGAGCTCAATAATTGAGAATGTTCTATTATTCATTACAAAGACTGCTCTGTCTTGACGTTGCACTGTTTGCCCAAAGTTGTACAAGTGTGTTATCTTAAGCACAAGTTAATTATGAAAGTTCACCCAACAGAATGAGGTTTGCAGGGATCTGCTGCAAAAGGGGGGTGGAGGGGGTGGGGGGATTTCATGTATAGAAACTTTAAATGAGAAGTGGAGTTGGGGCTCTGAGTACTTAACATCACAAACAGCTCAATCCCTTGAAGCTCTTGCATCAGTCAAAAGCCCCACCAAATCCTCAGTGTTAGACATGGCTTCCTTCACCTGCCTAACAACTGTGAAGCAGAGAGAGAGAGAGAGAGAGAGAGAGAGAGAGAGAGAGGAAAGTGCAAAGAGAGAGCAGAGGGGCGTGAAAGATGGCTGGAATTAGGGGAAAAAAAGAGAGCTAATGGAAAATATAAAAGTTTTGATGTTTCTCATTGAGACTCCTGCCACTTTTGTGTGTGACAGCCTTTTATATGTGGCCAGAATAATTCTGTTTGGCGCATCTGTGTGTGCGAGTCATCACTGTTGTTGTGTTTTTCTTAGTCTGTCTGTCCAGCCAAGCACATCCGAGGGTTGGGGAGGTAGTAGCGGTGGTGGTGGTGGTGAGAGGCTCAGGACATGGAAACATCAAGAGTAGGTTTAGATCTCCCGGCGCAAATAGATCTGAGCGTTTACCTTGACATATTATCTTTGAAGTTACTCTGTGGACAGCTCTCTTTAGAGCAGAAATATTCAAAGACCGGACATCCTTTGCAGTGATATGGCAGTGTGCCTTTTCTGCCACCAAAAATTGTTGACTGAGACTTTTTTTTTTTTTTTTAAATGAATCAAAACAAGGTGAGATGGCAATGAAACAGCTGACTGAAACAGCAACTGTTTTAAACCATGAATGTATAATTGCCGACAAATAAATACATAAGCGTATTTTTTTGCACAAGGCCACTGAAGCGCCACCATTTTGCTTTGCAGAAACAGTTTATTTGGTTGTAAATGCCAGGAAAATGTGACAAGTTGACTGCGGACAAACAACAGTGATACTCTAAGCTGAAAACCCCTGTGCAAGAAGAGACTGTTGTAACTATATCATGTGAGCCTTGACATAAATAATAGTCTACTCCCTCCTTCCCAAATGAGTTTGGAATTAATGGGTTTTTCAAAAATCTAGGTTTGCATGCTTCCCATGCTGTGCAGAAGAGCTTGGTAAATATCGAGCTGTAATGGAGTCAAGCAGAGAAAGTAGTACTGTGGATGAGATGCAAGGCTGTGCTAGAAATTAATCTTAGGAAGTATTAAACCTTTTCCGCTCCCCTCACACGTTCACAAGCCCTCCAGCACTGAGATTCTCCTTTGTTCCTCCCACTATCACTCCTACCTCTTCCTTCATGTCTCTTTTTTTGACTTTTCCTTCTCTCTTTTCAGATGTATTACTTTATGTTCATGGATTTTTTTTTTTTTTTTCAGTCTTAAGAAATGTTGCTTTCTGTGTATTCTGCTTCTAAATGAAATCATTAAGTGAAACCTGCAAGGAATAGTTATACGTTTTTTGGAAATGTACTCATTTGTTTTATTGCCAAGAGCAGGATGAGAAGATTAATACAGCTGGTAAATATAAAGCTACTGCAAGAAACTGCCCAGCCAAGTTGAACACTATAAATGGAGGGGTCAGTATGTGACACCAACTAGCTTTATCATTTTTGTTTAAGTTCTGGGTTGTTTTTACGGTTATGTGAAGTGACTGCTTGGGTCACAGCTAGGCAGTTAACCTCAAAATGCTACAGCTTTATTATTATTTATTTATCTATTTATTTATTTCAGCTTAAAAGTAAACAAGATGATGCATGCGTTAATTATTAGGAGATGTCAGCTGGCAGATGGAGCTGGGCTATGTGCTATTTCCCTCTGTTTTTTCATTTAAGTCTAAGCTAAACTAATTGGCTGCGAGCTAATCTCATTTAACCTTGTTTTGCAAGATGTCAAACTATTGCTTCAATCTAAATTAACTCATCCACGTGTCTCCATGAGTCACACATACACACATTAGGTTTGAGGTTACTGTATAAATAAATGCACTTGAAATCACAGAAGCGTGTGTTGTTTTTTTCTCATCGTGTAATACTCAGATAAAGCAGTACTTTACCTGCAAACGAAATCTAGATTTTTTTAGATTCTTTTTGTTCACAAATTCGATTTACAGTATTGCCAGAGTAGCTGTTATAACAAGGCTCTTCCTTTCTCTGACAGTTCTTCATTGTCCTGCTGATAATTCTTCTGGCGGAGGTGATATTGCTCATCCTGTTCTTTGTCTACACAGATAAGGTAAGTTGTTATGTTATGTCCGAATTTTGTCTTTTATTATTCCAGCTGACCCAAAAACATTTTTCGTAAAATGCACAGTACCAAAGCTGCGAGACATCAAAAGAAAGTTAATGCCTTAAAGTATGTGCGCACACGCACTGATGACCACAAACAAATGCACAAAAGCAATGACAGGTGTTAGTGTGATAAATATATCTATGTTCCAGTTGTTTCCGAGTTTCCGAGTTTTCTTATTTTATATTTGTTTTTTTTTTCTCAGGCAGGCGCTTGAATGTTTTTATCCTACCATTAACACAGCAGTCAAAGGTTAGGCCACAAAATGCACCCCAATCCCCACCAGTTGGCTCCCTGTAATTAGTTCCAGGAATGTTTCCCATGACCCCCTGAGTGAGGTTAAATCAGGTGAATGTCTATGGGGTAACAGCAGATGCCTATATGCAAAGCTCTGGATATTACCGATTTCCACGTGCAGCCTGAATTCCTCTCCATCTTTAATCTAATCCAACCACAAATGTTTCATACTGAAAAAGACAAGTGTTTTGTGCAGGACAAGCAACGAAGACTTCTATGTCTTCAAGGACATGTCGTTGATAGATCCGTCTATTTATATATTCACTCTATGTCACACAGCCCTCAGGACATCAGCTAATTCTCCCTCTTTGTTCCGAGGTTATTTCTCAAACTTAGTCTCTCAGGCAGATAAAGGAATTCATTTAGCAGCCAATCCATTCTCAGATTTGGATCAGGTCTCGCGGGCACACCGCGTCAGGAGTAAATATGTCTGTTGCCTTATCATCAAAATATTACCAGCTTAACCGTGATCCCTTCAGCGGAATTTAAAAAGAAAGCCTCTTGACTTCACAGCAGTGCCTTCCCCATCACCTGTGAAGTCAGTAAAAGATAGCCTACTAGTGCTGGGGATTTCTTAAATGAGAAATCAGTTGAGTCTGCATTAGCAAAGGATGGGGCATTACCCGGGGAAAACTCATTCACAGAAGTTCCAGTGAATACCCACCGTATTTTATGTTTGTCCCGTTCTTGCCAAATTACTGTGTGTTTATCCTGGCTTAGACCTAATGGGATGTGAAACCGTGATAATGAGGATCACAACCAAATATATTTTCCTTTATTGGTCTTCAAATGTCATTGGAAGCCACAGCCATTACAGCAAATTGTATGTTATTGGAAATGACATTCTCAGACTGCTCTAATGAGGATGTCCCGCAAATTTAGGAAATTGTGTGGGACTGTTACTCAAAAGGGATTATATTTTAAAGATTGTCTGTTTTAGATAAAATGACAATTGGTGTCCATCATAGAAGACCTTCACATATTTCTTTTTTGTTTTTTTCTCTCTCTCCACTTATGTCTCTTTCCAGCGAGATCTTGTATGCTGTGTGAGGCTATCCTCATCCTCTACTACAGGCTGTGATCAGAAGAATCACTAATTCATTTTTCCTATTTGATCTTCTAATCACAGGGCATTTATTAACAAGACTGGAAGACATACAGTAGTTGGCAGCTTTTAAACGTGTATGGACAGAGGCTTGCAAAACAGATATTTTAGTCTTTCAAATAGGTCATATTTAAGTTATGACTGACTTGTTGTTTGCACTGTGATTATTCTGGGCAACAAGCTGTTGACGGGTGTAAGGAAAAGACAAACATATAGTATCTGGCTCTGGTGCAGCAACACATTTTTTTCCACTGTGTCCGTTCAGCATCCATTCCCACTAGTTTAATCCTACTTAAGTGCTACTGCTCAGTCTTGTTAATAGAGAATTTCTCTCACGTCTTCTTCACCCCAGCAGTCTTGCCTCCAGGTATGGCTTATGCGTGGGTACTCCCTCTTTCCTTCCACAGCCCAGTGGTGTTAAGCTTTCTGATTAAATGCCATGTAGAGGGCGTAGTATAATAAAGGCTGGCCCTGCAGTTAGCAACCAGCTGACTACAGCAGATGGCTGGGCGGCAAACCAGATTACAGCCATCCGTCTTTAACGCTCTGACCTCATTGTGCCTCCGTCGACCCAACACGCTGAGCTGAACACCAGTGAAGTTTTATTAGCTCAAAATGAGGAAGCAGAACCTGGCGAGAGAGGCAGGAAGCACTAGAGCATGTACATAGGGATGTTGGGAGGGGAGGAAAAAAAAGAAAATGGGGGAAGGATAGAAGGTATGGACAGAAATGGGAGGAAAAGGAGAAATGAGATATCAAAGAAAGTCAGGGATGGCAGGGAGGGATGAATTTGTTGTGTTAGGGTGTTGAAGTACACAAAAAATAGTCTGAAGGGAGGACAGAAGGAAGACAGTCGTGTCAAAAGTGAAATTAGATGTCACGGTAAAATTTTAGGAAAAGTCAGCAAAAAGGCAACAAATCATGGAGGAGGAAGGAAATTTTGCCATGTAAAAGACAAGCAGGCTGACATCTCTGATATCTTACAACTCAACAAAACTAGCAGTCTAGCTGTGTGTTTAATTTGTGTGAAGACAGAATTATGTTCGATTCCAAGCCGTGCATTATTTTTCCCTGACCAATTAGAGCTGGAGTGGGGCTCTTCCCCTGGCTCTGTCAAGTGCCCTGGCCTCAGGCTACAAAGCGCAGGCTTGCAGAGCAACTGAGGGAATTAAGTAACGTGTTTAATAATGTGCTGTTTGGGGACGTCTGGCTCTGATTCTTTTTTGGCTCCACATCATTTATTACAATTTCAGGGCAGCAAATGTACTTGTTCAGAGCTTTGCAATTAGAGCAACAGTAAAATGTTTTTAGCTTCTTTGTTTCCCAATAGTCCAACGACTAAAGCCAGTTGTGTCCCAGACAGTATATGATCCAGTAATGATCGCACAGGTGGGGAAAGAGTACTAAACATGTTTGAAAATAGTTCAGTATAGTGAACAGATGCAGTTTTTTAAATCAAAGTCTATCTGTGAAGAGCCAACAGTGCCTCTGTCTTCTGATAACTGAGTAGTTTTATTTGCTTCACAGAAACAGTAAAATTTGATCTGGATTATTTAGCTTTGAATTTGTTGTATTTAATGGTAATTTATGGTAATGTATAATTAATGGTAATTTCACACTCGAAACTCATTCAGAAACATTTATACATTTCTGTACCATAACTTGACACCATGTTACAATTAGTCAGACGTTTGATTTGGAAGAGACTGACTTGAGTTCAGATCCCGTGTACGCTGGTAGCGTTCCGCTGGTAAGGACTGAAAGTCAGTGCTGCTCAACTATCTGTCGGTTTTTTAAACATAAAAAAAAAATCATTCCTCTGCACCGCCTGTCTCATCAGAAACCTGTGTATGCAGGCAGATTCTGGCTCGTTGCATTACAGGTTGGATTTGAAGACAGGTCAGTATGTGTGGAGTTTTCTCATCATCACTGCATCCAAAACAAAAGCATTTTATCTAGCCATATTTTACCCACTGTAAGTGCTATTACAGTACCTTAACCCTTCTGTGAGACCTTATTTCTTTCTTTTCAGATCCTAAGATTCTAATTAAATACTATACCAATTTTTTTTTTTTAAATGTAATTGAACAAACTAAAAAATAGAAGCTGGTTAAAGGTGAATAAACCTTACACAGTAGTATTTCTCTCCTCTTCTCTTCTCTCACAACCTGCTGTAAATAAACAATGCTTTCCTGTGTTATGTGAGGAACTCTGAATGCTCCACAGCATTTTAAAAACTGCCTACTGAGACACCAGTTGTTAGCTAGTTGTCCCCAAAGGCAAAACTTGAGGATGGGGCACCTCTGTGGTGGCTGTATCCTTCTCTGAAATGATCAGATCTTTCACGTTTTGGGAAATTGGTGCAGTCAGCTCAGTCATGATACACACACACACACGCACACACACCCACACACTGGTAATGAGTATTCAGTGTAACCTCACATCTGCACGGTGACAGGTCTCAGTGTACCTGCTCCTCTGGGTGTTACCATGTCACCCAATCTAGGACCCATTTTTTTTTAAGTGATGGAGAAGTGTTTCTGCAACAATCTACCACCCGTTCTCTATTCTATTTTTTGTGAACAGTGACAGAAAACATGAAGAGTTTGGACAGAAATGCTTCTCTTTCCACCAGCCTCAAAATGTATATCTTCTCGTCTTTCCTTGTTTTTTTTTCCATTTCTGGGAATTATGAGTTTTTTTCTCAGCTGGCCAAGCTGAACCCTTTAGATTTCTGTGATGAATGTGCACCCTTATATTGCTGTGTGTGGACTTTGTCATCACAGAAGAAACTACAAGCTTATCTATGTAATGAGACATATGAGCTGTGTCTCAGGGCTTTGTCTGTGTGGCACATGTGAAATATTGCATCTGTGCTCCATGGCAACATTCAGACAAAACTTGCCAGAAGTTGGAAGTTGCCAGAGTATGGTGCAGGCCTGTTATTTGTCAGCATTTTCAAGGACCAGCAATACAAGCGTTAGTCGAGAAATAGGCTAATGCAACAAAGATATGTTTATATCTGCTTCTTAGGCAAGGAGAAAATGGGTCGGTGTGCTTCAAGTCCCTGTTTGCTCTGTATTCATTTGTCTGCCTCTCGTTAGGGGTAAATCCAGATCATTAACTTTCATTTCACACTGTAACAAAGCTTTCCACACATGAAATGGAAGATGTGCAGAGACTTATTGGAGACTCAGTAGAAGATTTTTATTGTAATAAGTGGGACCCTGCTCTCCAATGACTCTGGTAGTGCGAGGAGTCATTAACGAGCCAGCAACATCACATATAGCCAACTGTAGATGGAGAAGACAAGATAGCAGATAGAAGCAAAGTATGAGGCAGAGATTGATGGTGCTGCTGTTCCTCATTTCATTTTCCTGCACAAGGACAGATACAGTGGGGCCAGCAGCCTGAGGTGCAATACACATATCCTGCTCTGCATTGGCGAAGTTGCAGAGCGAGGAAGAAGAATGTGATTTAAAATAATACTCATCTTATTTCAAAGCTTTTAGAGGATGTTTTAAATGGGTTTTGCATCTTTAATGATTACTAAAGCCTTTTATTGCCAGAGAAATTTTAATTAATCAGTAAAAATTCAGTTTGACTTTTATGTCTAATTCAGCAAATAGATTTCAAAAGCCTCGCAGCTGAAAAACAAGGGGACTGAACCAATGAATTAATTTAAAGCTTAATGTAGTTTTCTCTACAGTCAAAGGACAGCTGGATTTTGTATTTCTAATATATAGGACAGAAAAGAAGCTCACCTACACAAGCTCTTAGTCAAGTGACATTAAATTAGATATCTTTTATAAGTGGCAGTGGGTAGGCACTCGCCTTGCAGCTGGAAGGTTGCAGGTTCGAGCCCCTGTCCCTGTGCTGCGTTGTGTCCTTGGGCAAGACACTTAAACCACATTGCCTAACGGTTGTGCCGGTCTCTGCGTGACCGCAGATGCTTGTCTCTGGATGACTGATCTGGAACGATCATTTCGTTGTGTGCCTTGTGCGCACAATGACAATGAGTTGAAGCTAACAAAAGCCAGACTTCTGGCTGCTTCAATGTTGCTCTCTTTCTTATTCTTTAACTAAAGGATTTATTGAGTTGCCTACAAATACTGAGAATAGCTGAAAGCACCTTGGTGTGTCAGGAAGTGACAAAGTTAATGCAGCTTCTCTTGTTCAAATTATATTTTCCTGATCACACTCCTGAGCTCTAAGCTTTAAGTATTAAAGCAAGTGCATTCGTATTGTTGTGATTTTACTTTTATTGCCTGTGAAGATGTACAGCGTGGTTCTGGCAGTCCATGTCATTTTTCCAGTCATAATTACCCCGTATCTAAAGCGCCTCTCAATCTGTCCTGGCAGTTAGCAAATCCCCACAGGCATATGAAACTGCAGGAGAGCTAAAGCTCTGATTTTGTATCTCATTAACACACCAAATGAGATATTAATCTCCCTCAGACATGGCACAACCCTGAGCAAATTGTTGGTGTTCAGTCAAGAGGAAAATGATTTGCTAGCAGTGCTGAAGGGCATGTTGGAGCCGAGCGTGTGAGCGACACATGACGTGTCAGATGTGCAGACATCACAAAGTCGTCCAAGTTACTGTTGCAGAGTTATTTTTATTTGACAATAAAAGAGGTTACCCATAACTGTGTGGTTGCTGGCATTTTATGTCTTTATAGTGTAGTGTTGGATAGCTCTGCAACCATGATTAGTAAATCATACACAGTCCACTAAAAGCACTTAACTGCACACCTGCCATTACTGTTTACATCTGTGTGAAAAAGGTGTTGACAATTTGGAAAGAGTAGAATAATATGAACGCATCTCTACAAACACCCGAGCATCAACTGTCTACTCCAATCTAAAGACATATTGAACAGTATAACTCGCTGGCTCTTCTTTAAAACCAGCTCTATCAAACTAAGATCTCTAACTAAGGCTAATGTTTTTATTATTATTATTATTTTTAATCATCTCCAGGTGCGTGAGAATGCCAAGCAAGATCTCAAGGATGGGCTGGCTCTCTACAACTCGGAAAACAACATAGGCCTGCGAAATGCCTGGAACATCATCCAAGCAGAGGTAGGTGCACCTCACATCATGCATTTACAGTCAATATTAGAAACATTACTGGGAATGTTTAATCACTAAAAAAAAAAAAAAAACACACACACAAAAAAAATCTAAATTACTAAAATATATTTAAATATTCCAGGTAATGTATGTCCTGGCTTGTAGCTGTGATATTAAATTATAATTTTTTTTACATTAAAGTTTAAGTGGTTTTTTTTGAGGCAACTGAGGGCATACAGAATTAACTCATCTTACATCTGGCATGTGTGTGTGTGGCATTCACAGTGGAAGTGCTGCGGAGTTATAGCATACACCGACTGGCACGAGGCTCTGAAGGAGAAGGCAGTTCCTGACCGCTGTTGCCAGGAGCACTACCAAAACTGTGGGCGTAACTCCACCAACATGTTTTGGAACAGGGTGAGTTGACCTGGACTGTAAGGCAGGGTTTGCAACAAAAGTGAGTTTTACCTCTCAGTGTTTTGCTTTTGCTTTTAAGTGTAAGAGTCATACATCTGGTCTTTGTAGAAAATTAAAAATGAACAGTTTAGACTCCACGGTTGATATTTAATTCAATAAAACTCCTTTCATTATCCATCCATCCATTTTCTTCTGCTTATCCTATTGAAGGTTGCAGGGGTAAACCACCTGGAGAGGTTACCAATCTGTTGTAGTGCTAACATGTAGAGGCATACAATCATTCATGCTCACATTCACACCTGCAGTCAATTTAGACTCACAAAGAGAATACCTTAATTTCACACATAAAGGGCCCGGGCTGAATTCAAACCCTCTTGCTGTGGGGTGATGGTGAGATTTTTATTTTTTTTTGGTTATTTATTTATTATGATCAAGTGATGTACAAATTAATTTTTTAGCTGCTCTTGGCTGAACGGTTTGTGTTGTTCCACCTTTCTCCTTCAAATACCCTGAAAATGTTCTGTTGGATTCACTTCACACAATATCCCTTACCGGGTTACAGTTTCAGCCTACCAGTTGTTCATGGGATTTGGTACCCAATCTCAGAGTGTAGGGATGATGATATCTCCACCCTGACCTGGCTCCCCCTTGCCATAGCATTTATGTTGTACCTCCTCAATCTCTAGTTGCGATAGCAATTGCTTCTTGCGAATGTTGGAACACTGAGCTACTAGCTATTTCGATGTTAGTCTAGATGTTGGGTGTTGAAGAATCCATAGGTCCCACATCCTCTTTCACTGGGGTTACATGCATAATGGCATTCCAACAGTTTCCTATATCACAAATGAGCCAGCTGCTAATGGATTCCAAGACACACTTGGAATGGCTAACCAAAGGCCAGACAGTCCTGATCCCCAAGGATCCCCAGAAGGGACCGGTCCCATCCAACTACTGGACAATAACCTGCCTCAGCACAATACGGAACCTCCTGTCAGGCATCATACGGCTAAGATGAAGAGGCACATGGCTCGATACATGAGCAGGGCCCAAAAGGAACTGGCAGAAATACCAGAGGAGCAAAACACCAGCTACTGGTAGATAGAGCAGTCACTCGAGACTGTAAGACCAGACTGACCGACCTGTGCACTGCCTGGATTGACTACAAGAAATCCTATGACTCAACACCTCACACATGGATCCTGGAATTCCTCAAACTATATAAGACGCACTACCAGAAGGCAACTTTGCAGACACTGAGAATAGCTATAAGTACCTTGGAATCATGGGAAGCATGAAGATCCAGGCAGTCAACACCTAAACTCTGCCGGTTATCAGATACCCTACTGGGATAGTAAACTGGTCAAAGGAGGAGATGGAAGCCACTGATATCAAGACAAGAAAGCTCCTTACCATGCAGGGTGGGTTTCATCCCAAGTCCAGCACCCTGAGACTGTACACTAAACACCAGGAGGCCGAGGACTAGTGAGTGTCAGAACAACTATGGCCACAACTGATCATGTGCTTAGTGAATACCACTGGCAGCAGAAACTTGAGAAAGGCAGATAGAAGCAGTGACTGATATCAAATTATCTTACCAAAGGCTGAACAAAGTTGGACTGAAAGACAGCACAGAGGCACTAATATTGGCAGCACAAGAAAAAGCTCTATGCACAAGATCGAGGTGGTGTTATGGAGCAAGCACACCTTGCTCCATAACACCACATTTCATGCATCACTGTGGATACTCTGCATCAAATATGCTGGACTCAAAACTCTGCTTTAACATGTATCCCTATTTGTAAAGTTATGGCCTCTCTTCGTGGTAGTTTTTCCACTTACGTAAAATATGTGTTCTAAACGTGTCTCCAGACTGAACAAAGCCAAACTTGATACCATGTTTGTGCAATTTTGACTGCTGAAGTATTTTATATAATGTGTTTATTTGCTTGAGTCAGCCAATGTACCAACTGAAACAGACGTTAGCTTGAGGTAGCCAGCAACTAACTGGCTGGCTGTGTCTGTTTATGTGTGTGTGTATACACTGCTTACGCTGCATTTGTGTAACAACTCAGAGTGATCTCAGCTTCACAAGGACCCCCAGTTCCTACTTCACTTTACTTCCAATGTCTTTATTTTTATCTTTTTTCCTGTAGTCTGGGTGCACTTATAAAATTATACATGTATATATTTGCGTAAGTTGAAGCCTTTTTTAGCCTGCACAGACACATTTCTTTGTGGAGGGAGGTAAATAAAGTGAACAACCATGACAGCAAGAAGGTCTTGACAGATGCATCCGCATAACAATTGAAGAGTTTCAGCTTCCCCTAGGTATGAATATGTGATTAGGAATAACTGGCCATCTTTTCAGTATATGCAACCACTGTGAAAGGGTGGCACCCTCTTAGGAGTCTTTGCTTCAATTTGCACCTTCCTGAGCAAATGTTTCACTCGGCTCCCTTGGCTTTGTAAATTCACTACAAGATCCCGCAGAGTTCTGCTCTTTTCCTGAGTCATGCTTTATGAAAATAGCAGTCTGTGGTACACCATTTAATCTCTAACACCTACAGCATCTGATATTTTGACTGCACCTCACTTTCCAATCCTTTTTACTCCTTAACTCCTGGGGTACAGTGCATAGCACATACTGGACACATTGAGATAGTTGTCTGACATTGTCTAACATTCACCTGATGTCCTTGAAACTTTTAGATACCATATTTGCAACTGTCAGTGTAGAGCTTCGTGCTACGTATCTTTCCCATCTCAGCCAAACAAATTTCTCTTGCTCTCATCTGATGAAACATTGTGCTCCTAATCTTCACCAGCCTGTTTTTCCTGTTCTTTAGCAAAGTTAAATCTTTCAAATTTGGTGCCACAGAAGAAGAGTGAATGAGGTTTTTTTTCTTTTCCTTTTTTTTTTTTTTTTTTTTGAGATATACACAAAGAGATTGGCATTAAGCAATGTTCTTGTCTGAGCTGTCACTAAATCTCCAATTTCCATTTAAAACACCTGTTGCAAGATTGAACCACTTGCACTTCTGATTTTCAGAGCTGTACTTTGCAAGAAGTGCACTGTCTGTGGAGTTTCAGGTGTAGGGCCACTGTGGCTCTGATTAGTGTTACTGTGGTTCTTTTATACCTCCTGATTACTGCTGCAGCTGTGTTCTGCTGGCTTTCAGCCGGGTATCAATTTTCCAAAGATATCAAAAATTGTATTTTTCAGTTCGGCAAGAAATTCTTCTCCATATAACGCAGACATGCAGATAGACGAAGGACATTGCACTGTTAACAGGTCATATTATAGCCATGCTCATGCAATTAGGCTAATTGAAAATTATCAGCGTACTTAATTTTGTTTCACTGAGCACAGTTTTTCTCAGTGGCGTGGCAGCGTTTAAAGGTTTTATCAGTTTTGCTTCACCGAATTTCTATGAGGACTTTTTGGTAAATTTACATTAAACAATATCAATAAAGAACAGATTACTGAATATGCCTAGTGGCACAAAGGGTTTTGTTTGAAAATATTTTTTCAGTGCTTTTTTTTTTGTTTTGTATTAGGCTAAAATGAATCAAAAAGCTGCAAAACGAACAAAAAGAAATGCAAAACGTCCATAAAAACTTAAACAAGGAGGCTCAAAAAACCCAACTGTAAAGTGACCACAACAGGAAAACTTCTACAGAAGTGCTGTAACATACTACCTTTAAATTATACTTCTGTTTCTCTGAAATACCATATTTGTCCATTTTATGCCCCAAATTCACAAGAGACATGCATCTTTAAGCTTTAGTCCATCTGTTATTTTTTTCAACACTTTGCAAGTACTTAAAGTAGCTTTAAAGTTTTTCTCTAAATTCTGATCATAATGGATTTTTCTATTGTGCGTGGCAGCAGCCCTTCTTTTCTCAAAAAAACCTTGCAGCACAGTGTTCACCAATATTCCCCATATTACAACTTTAATCTGCTATTGGTCTGGCATGTGGTTCGTTAGCTCGACCAAAGTAGAGGATTAAAAGCTGTAATATAATTGCCAAAATGAGAAAAGGCAGACATTGAGCCGGCCCACTGGGAAAGCTCATCTTTAAAAGCTTGTGTGGAATCTCGCCCAGAGGAGGCGGCCACACGCTTTGTAGTTAACTTTTACATGCTGCCTCAGCAAGCCCAGTCAAGAAGGGGCACCTTTTTGTAGCTGAAACTACCATTAAGTTCATCATGTTACATCCCTGCCAGTGATTGGCCTCTGAATGAACCCAGGTGGGAATGTATTTAAGCGTACGATTAGTGCACGTCTGCTTATGTGTCCCATATGTCTGCAATATAAATGTCATCCCCCGTAATTCACGTGTTTAATAACTCACCTGCTCGTTATCCATACTTTGGTATACTTCATATGCTTTCTTCAGGAAAACTGCAAACTGGATGATTGAGTTTTCTCCTGGGGAGCTGAACAGGGGGCAGCCATCACTGCAACTAAAGTGTCATAAACTGAAAATGTATATTTTAGTGGGATCTTAAAAAGATTTTGTTCCTTTTCAGGGCTGCTTCGAGAAAGTGGAGGGATGGCTGGATGACAATAAGTATCTGCTTGGAACCATAGGCATGGTCATCTTGGTAGTGGAGGTAAGAGGATTTGTGATAAACAACTCTTTCCTGTTTCCTCTCTTACCTTTGTGTCTCCTGCCATGTTAAAAAAATTAAAAGTGGCCACTTCTATTGAGAAGGTTATGAATGCTCAATGGGCATTCTGGACTCCTGCACACCCTGAAATACGTAAGTTCCTGTCTTGTGCACTCTGGTCCTGTCTGGAATAATCAAAGCCACTTGGCTTTGTGCCAAGCTATAAGGAGCTGTGAGAAGACAAGAGAGCAGAGATGCTGAACAAGTACAGAGGAGCAAGTATAGTGTCACAGATTAAAGGCTCTGTAGCGAGGGGTGGTAGAAATTCCACTGGTAAACTTTGCTTCACTTGTATCCCTCTTAATACAGTTAGTGTCTCAGAATGTAGTATTTCCACTTACTTTGAGGTTGCGTTTGAAAAGTGTTTGCCATTTTTGTGCAAATTTTGAGGTCTAGACTGTTTTATATCATGTGTTTTAATTGCTCCAGTCAGCCAGTATTTCAACAGAACAGACAGTAGCGGTAGTTATTCGGCAACTAACTGCACAGAAACACACGTAAGCATGGTGGACAACAAGGGCAGAAAGAACAATATGAGTTCATGAACGCAAGTAACAACTGAAAGTGAGTGTGAATGGTTGTCTGTCTGTATATGTCACCACTGGCAAACTGTCAGGGGTCTTTGCTTCAATTTGCGCCTCCTTCAACGAATGTTTTCACACTCCCTTGACTTTGTAAATTCACTACAAGATCCAGCAGAGATCTGCTCTTTTTCCTGACTCATCCTCTATAGCAATAGCTGCCTGGTGCACCTTTTTCCTAAGTCCGTTTAATCTCCCACACCTGACATCGCTGACTGCACCTCACCCTCCAATCCTTTTCACTTCTTCTGGTGCCAAGGTACATGACAAGTACCATATACATTAAGATCTCTACCCTTGAAACCTTCATACTTATTTCTCAGTGGTACAGTCTTTTCCCTGCCTACCCAGATATGTCTGTGACCATGTGCATGCAGGACAAGGCTTCACTTTGCTAATGCATGAATTCATGGTCCATTTGAAGCAAGGTGTCCTCACCAGAAAGGAAAATCTACCTGTTGAGTTTTGCATGCTTCTGCACATAATAATATCCTCAGGGAGGGATAGCTCTTGCACAGCCACGCTAGAGAATGTGTGCATTATATATGATCACACTGTGCTCACAAGAATTTGTTGAATTTCACATTCTCCTCCATACCCACAGCATGCATATGCAGAATACTGACCGTTATGGATACACTCACATTTTCCCCTGATTCAGGCCAGAGCTGGGGTGAAGTTATGAACGATTAGCAGATTTAAAGGGCAAGATATGACATGACAATGAAGAGCATAATGATAAAGTTAATGTCTCATATATCCACGGTGGCACTGTTTTTTTTTTAATAATTTAGGACCAGCAGCTTACTGTATATGACAAAGTTTGTTAAATTCCAGTATGTCTTCATACACAATGGCTTCAGAAATCTCAGCAATATTTCTATATTTTTAAGCAGGAATGGATGATTGCGCTTTAAAATGTCCTGTAGGAGTAACTGTCATCCTGTCTCTCAGACTGATTGAAGCAGATAGCAGAAACCTCCTGTCAGAGTTGCACAGATGAGCTGAGATGTAAATAATTGGGTTGGCTTTAAAGCATTTTTTTCATCTGTCCTAACTCCGTCACAGCTCGATGTTTACCTCAAATGGCATTCTGTTTTGATTGACACCAGTTTAAGGTGGCATTTTCTCTGAAGCCACTCTACAAATTAGGTTTTGACTGAAGCTAAAAAAGAATCAGCAGCTTTCCCCAGCTAATCGCAAACCATAGGGATCCCTAGTGGAATCCACATTTCCTTTTCTTTTTTATTAAAAACTATGCACCATTCAGTATTTTTCAGTTTCCCTGCCATCACAACTTTGCCAGATAATGGTTTTAGGATCAGCCTTGCAACTGTGTTTGATGTGGAAGTATCAGGGGTAATGGAAACTTCAAAGAGATAGCTAGCTACTTTGATTCAGTGGCATCTCAATTTACTTCATTGGCTTAATGCTTGTGCACGCTGTACATTTTTGCCATCACATAGATTCCAGAGCTACCATTTGAAAGCCATCTGAGAAAAAGACACTGAACTAAAATGTGGTCGTGGTTCACCACAGGATTTATGGTGCATCAGAAACACAGCCTAAATAGACTACATAGACACACCTGCACATATATTACACATAAATAGATACTATAGAAAGCATCTGTACATATGTTCACTATCTCCTTTTTTCCTCCTCCACAGCTCCTGGGCATGGCGTTCTCCATGACATTGTTCCACCACATTCACAGAACAGGAAAGAAGTATGACGCTTAGCCTTGGGAGAAGCACCAAATGGAGAGGAGTCCCAGTGCTTGATGGGATAAGACTCTGGTTTAAACATTTATGCTTTCCCCTTAGCATCCTTTGACCCCTTTCCAGATCATCTGTACAGATTCCAGCTGCTCTGTTCTGCTGTCTCCTCTCACCATTCATTTTGCCAAAGAGTAACACAACTGGAAGAGAAGAGGCACCTACTTTTGGCAAGAAGGAGAATCCCATATGTTGTCCCTCCTCGAGTTTACGTGTTTTTGTTTTTTTTGTCTTTTTTGAACTAACCAATTGCTGGAAGGAAAGACAGACTCTGAGACAATGAAGAATTTACTAATGCCCAAACAACCCCCTTGGGGGGGAACCCATGAAACTGACAAATACCTCCACCTCTTGTGGAGCTTTTTCCTCATGCTTATGAAATTCTAGCCCTGTTTTTTTTTTTTTTTTTCCTTGTAAATGAAAAAGATCCAACATGGCATGCTAGTTTTCTACTTCACTGATTTTAGCTTTGACATTGAAATGTCAGATGTTACAATTTTTTTTAAATTTCTTGTTTATTTGTTAGATTTTTTTGTAAGTATGTCATCCTGTGGAATGTAAGTGTTGAACAGATCAGTGCAATGAGTTCTCAGATGTGCAGCGTGTATATGTGTGGGGTTGGATTTGTGGTGACGTTGTTGAAGAGGGGCAAAGACATGTAAGGATGCAGAGGTTTAGGTAAAATGAGCTTGATGGACGAGCGCCATGAGGAATCATCAGTGGATTAATTTTATTCCAAATTCTGCAGTATCCTCTGAATAATAAACTCTAATAGACAAATTTGGCTGTGAACAAACTCACACACACACACACACACACACACATACACATATACATCTTGTGCTGCCACATAGCAGCATACCATTCCCTGTTAGACAATACAAATGGTGTAAAATGGCTGTTTATTAGGGCTCCAGCAGCACTGTCAGCTGTAGAGATCTAGGTGATAAAGTCTCTCCTTCAAAGAAACAGACTGGGTTGTGTATGTGCATGCTTTTTTATCACAGTCTAGGCTGCAGAGGGAAAAAAAAAACCACAGAGAAACACTTAGAAGCAAGGGCAGGATGGGGCAAAAACAGAGCAGACACGTTGTCTCGTTTCTGCTATCAATAGTGTTAACAGTGGTGGATTCTAGCCTTTCTGTATTGAAGATCTCATCCATTCACTACGCCCTCCCCGTGCTTTCTCTTTGTGGCTGCCAACTCACCCCTGCCTCCATCTTTTCTTTTTCACTCTAATTTTCTTTCTTTGTGTCAGACAGCAATGAGTCTCATGCTCCATTCGTACACAAAGTGCTTCTGCTGACATTCCTGCTCATCGCACGTTTACACCTCCGGTTTGCAACCCCTCCGATTTCATTCAGGCATCGTTTTCTTGCAGCAAAGGGAGGTGGAGGAGGTGGGAGTGTAGCCAGATCAAAGCTCAGACAGATAGGTATGGCAACATGCCCTGTAGGACACATCAGTTTATGTCTGTTTACAGCTGCATTCACTGCAGGAGGCCAGAGTGTCAGCCTTCCTCCTGAAGACTGAAAATATTCCATCTGCTGTGGCAACTTCAAGAAATGCCCTCCAGTGCATCTGCTCTAGGCTTCAAACTCTCTAAAGAGGCTGCGGTATAAAGAACTAGCTTACTGTTAAAGGATCATTTCGATTTTTTGGAATCATGAGGTTATATTCAATTGCGACGCTGTACTTTACAGAGTACTTACACTGTTTCTACATTGTTTACCCATCCGAGAGGAATTAAGTATTGTGCTAGTTAGGTTAAGTCCTCATGCACAACTAGCCGAGCCGAGTTTGGTTACCGCGGAAGCTGCCAATTAAACCTTTACGAGTGGTTGCATTCTGAATTGTATCCTACATTAGAGCTGCAATTCAATTTGTTGCTTTGGATGAAGCCTTGAAACTCAAACGCTGTTCATTTCTGCTACATGAGCTAACAAAGAAAATAGCCCGCCGAGATTTACTCATTAGATGTCTCCCTGATCTGAGAGAGTGTTTGAAATCATTGTTGGCAATTTATTTTTTAATTGGTTTTATGATTTCTTAATCAGAGGTGCAGCTTTAGGAAGAAAAAAGGGGAATTCTTACAACAGGAAGCAAGAGATTTGTGCTGTTATGTTTAGTGACCCTGCTGGGTGTGATACACTGTCTGACCCCATATGCTCCAGCTCTTCCTGTTGTGTCCACGGGGGAAACATGACAGCTGCTGATGTACAGCGCAGGCACAAGTGGTCACATTACCTCTGCTTGGCTGCCTCCACAAACTCTACCCATCCCTTATTTACTGCCTCACTCTGCAGACACCTGGCGCTATACGGTAGCTGGCGGCCCCGACACTGTAGAAATACATTGTGCTTTGGACACCTTAAGGCACTTATATACCCAGGACAGGTTACTGGAGGAATAGCTGAAACAGTTTTGTAAATCAGGCTGTGCTGTATCCTTACTGCAAAAGAGGAAGTTTATAGGAAAGCCAAAATGGCCACACATGTAACAGAAAGCATGAGAATGCAGAATGGTGGAAATAAAAGAAATCCATTGTGAGGTCAGAACCTCAATGTAACTGTTTGCTCCCCCAGCTGATCTGACTGTGCCGACATTTTCTTCTTTGTGTGGAATCCTTTCCCCGTTTTCCATGATTATTTCAGAGTAAATGTTACTTTGTGTTTGTAATATGCAGGGATGAATGCCATTTTAACAGAGGCTGTTTAATTATGTTATTTTTGTACATTTTTGCTGTTTTAATGTTTGTTTTTTATACAACATGCAGTTGATTTTCTTGTTGTAGGTTCTGTTTTTTTTTCTTCATTTGTGTGACACCATTAAGGATATTTTTTTCTTAGAGGATTAGTCTTTGCAGTGTTCCACTACAACATGCAAAAATGCCTTTTCTGTCTTTCAGTGATACAGGCGGTTAAAGCAATTAACTTAGAAAAAAATAGAAGAAAAATCTGGCATACAGTGTCAGGGAAACTCCACAAAAGACATACTGCGCTCTTGTCATTGTGCTTCTTTGTATTAAGATCAAATTTAATTGAATTAGGACGTGCAGTTATAATCTGCAATATCTCTTAAAACTGCCAGTGTAAGACCCATTTTGTATTCTTAGAGCATGAACTGTTAGATGACTGTACCACAGAGTTAGATGAGTATACAACAGAGTTCATGTCACCAGTATATCAGCGCCGTATGATAGCTCAAGATGTAAATATGCCCATTTTCCAACTGATGTAACTTACTGTTATACCTCTGCCACTTCACCTAACATTTACATCCGCAGTCTAATTGTCGAACAACCCATGCCCTTTTGTGCTCATTTAGACACTTGTACTGTATGTTATCCATTTTTCATGTTTGCCAGTTTTCCTGCCTGTTTTAGTTTCAAGCACCAGTGTAAGTGTTAAGGAAATTTGTGTTTTGTCAGTACAGTTCTCATATTTTTTTGGCTGCGTTTTCATCTTTTAGTAAAACATTTTTTCATATGATTTTTTTATATATTTTTTGAAGGAATTATAAAATATTCCCTCTCATCCATGGAAACACTCCCAGTAAGCCACGGAAATGGTGAAGGAAGGATGCACATGCAGTAATTGGGTTTTGTCTGCTGTGAAGAATTCTGAACATAGAAACTGTTTGTTTGTTGTTGGGTTTTTTTCCTTTTCTTTTTTTTTTTTTGCCACCTTCGACATATTATTTCTGTAATCTGCTCCTAATCCTTCCCCCTCCCCGTGCCGAAGCTGAATATGTGAGCAGTGGAAATGTATGCTCTAGAAATGGTGTGTTTGATGTTGTGTTCTGCTGGGTGGCACTATCAGATACCTGCCAACCTTGTCCTGTGGAGTTTTCTGCTACACGTGAAAGCACTCTGAATATCTATACTCGCTGGTGCACTACTTTCTCTTTACTCGCTAAATCGACTATTTTTTAAATAAAGGAAAGAGTGTCGGAAAAATTCCCATGATACAGTACGCTTATTGCCTTTCATGTTTAATGACTTGATGCTCCAGATGTATTCCCTTTTTATGTTTCCGTCAATTATATTTGATTCTGATTCCCCCCCCCCCCTCCCCCAGGGTGGGGTGGGTGGTAAACTTGGCATGAAGTCACAGCAGATCCCGTGATCACTGATGTGTTCTATGTAAGAAAACCCTGCCTGAAAATGGCCACTTTTTTTAAAAAAACATAACTAAACCTGGGGGACTGTTGTCCTAAAGATGCAGAGATGAGTTAATGGTAGTCAGCCAGTCAAGAAGAGGTTCTTTTTCTGAAGAACAAAGCAAAGATGATGAAAGTGGGAACCATTGCCAATTTGTCTCATGCTTCAACAGCATGGAGTGAAAAGCTCAGTATTTTTGTACGCAGCTTGATCCCCTCCTTTTAACCTAATTGTAATCGGGCCTGTGTGTGATAGTGAGCGGAGTTTATTGTGCCATTCCACCCTGGCTTTTGTTTTTCCATCACTGTTCCTTCTATGCAAAAAAAAATGACCTATTTTAGCCTTTGTACAGATTATTTTGTATAAATAACGTACTGAAATAAAGTGAACAGAATCAACCATGGATACTTTTTTTCCCTTAATATTCTTAAAGCATTTCTTCTTTTTTTTTTTTCTTTTTTTTAATTTCTCCGCTTCATCCACCAGCACAGCTCATCTCATTAACCTGAATCTGGAAGGCTTTCATTTTGATGAGACTGTTTAATTTGTCCCCACACCGCATTGCTGAGCTTGTTAACCTGCGATGGAGGTGATCTGCAAGTTGTTTCTGTTACTACCTCTTCTCACACCATCTTCTTTCCCTGGGTATACCTGTCATCTTTTTAACATCACATGCAAAAACAGCATGGTTCACACTGCTGCAGGGTTACTGCTGCTTCCTATTATTTGTTCTTTTAAGCCTCTGCTGTGCTAAATAGATCTGTAGTAGCAGGTAAATGTTTAAACACGTGCTTCCATTTAAGGGTTTTTCAACTATCTAAAGATATCAAAACTATACAACTGTGTAGGTTGTTTTATTCAGAATCCAACACAACACAACTAGCTTGGCTACCTCAACATTAGGTAGCAGCATGCCATCTCATCAGTTTGCACATAGTTGGATCATCATTAGTTTTTCAACAGGACAACTCCATCTAATCGTATCTAGTTGGTCTTTGGCCAAAAAGCAGAGTGGTGAGAGTTGCATCATATGACCTGGCCTCCACAACCACGCAGCATACCCCCAGTTCAGACGGTTTGGGATGCAGTAAAAGAAAAATGCCAACAAGTGCTCAGAATATGTGCTCACCTTTCCCCTTTCCTTTTAGCTAAACTGACTACTGCAAATTAGATGTCAGATGTTTATTCCAGTTGCAATGGAGTTTTGTCTTCTCCACTGGTGCTCAAAGAGGGATTTGTTTTGTTGCTTTCTACAATAAGGTATGGTCTCTTGACCTTATACAGTAGTGCTCTTCAGATGGTCCCATTTCCTCTGTGTGCTTTTAAGTCAAAAAGTGGAAACAATTGGGATGCTAGAAACAACACATAACATTTTGTTACCTTTAATATTTTTCTACACTGAAGAAAATAGTACAAATAAGGAAAAAGCCTTGAGTAGGTAGGTCCAAAATGAATTTGCTGAAAAAAAAGCTACATTTTAATTACAGATATGCCATTAAAGCAAGATCAGTTTATCAAATCATCATCTGTTGATTTAATGGAAGAAGGACAATACTTTCCATCTGTGCCATAAATGTGAAGCCATAGCTAGCAACTGGCTAGCTTCATGCAGCTTAGTTTAGCATAAAACCTATAACTGGCAAAGATCCCCGACTCTTTTTAAGCATACCAAAAGAAGCTAAACTAAATCTTACAAAACAAATTGTTTTTGTTAATCTTCACAAAAACTGAAATACAAAAATGACACAGTGTAGGGTTTTGAATTGGCCCAGCACATCAAACCTTGAAGCATATGGGCTACAGCAGCAGAAGACCACACTGTGTGCCACTCCTGTCAGTTAAGAACAGGAAACTGAGGCTACAGTTCACACAAGCTCACCAAAACCAGACAGTAGAAGATTGGAAAGAAGTTGTCTGGTCTAATGAGTCTCGATTTCTGCTCCAACGTTCAGATGGTAAAATCAGAATTTAGTGTAAATACCATGTCCTGTCTCTCTCCCCTCAGCCCCAACCGGTCCAGGCAGATGGCTGCCCCTACCTGAGGCTGGTTCCGCCAGAGGTTTCTTCCTGCTAAAAGGGAGATTTTCCTTCCCACTGTTGCCAAGTGCTTGCTCATAGGAAGTCATTTTGACTGCTGGGTTATCTCTGTAATTACTGTAGGGCCTTCACCATACAATATAAAGCACCTTGAGGAGACTGTTTGTTGTGATTTGGCACTATATGAATAAAATTGAATTGAACATGAAAGCACTGATCCATCCTGCTTTGTATCAATGGTTCAGGCTGCTGGTGGTGGTATAATGGTTCGGGAGATATTTTCTTAGCACGCTTTGGGGCCCAAGTATCAGTATTGCATTGTTTACATGCCACAGCCTACCTGAGTATTGCCGCTGATCATGTCCATCCTTAATTTAATTCAATTCAGTTTAATTTTATCTCAACAAACAGTCGCCTCAAGGCACTTTATATTGTAAGATCCTACAGTAATTCCAAAGAAAGCCCAACAGTCAAAATGACCCCAGCAGGGCAGTCATCTGCCGCAACCAGTTGGGGCTGAATTGAGAGAGACAGGACAAAAGACATGCTGTGGAAGAGAGCCAGAGATTAATAATAACTAATGATTAAATGCAGAGTGGGGTATAAACAGAGTAAAGAGAGGTGAATGAAAAGAAACAGTGCATCATGGGAACACACACACACACACACACACACACACACACACACACACACACACACACACACACACACATACACACACCCCAGCAGCCTAGGCCTATTGCAGCATAAGTAAGGGATGGTTCAGGGTCACCTGATCCAGCCTAACTATAAGCCTTATCAAAAAGGAAAGTTTTAAGCCTAATCTTAAAAATAGAGAGGGTGTCTGTCTCCTAAATCCAAACTGGGAGCTGGTTCCACAGAAGAGGGGCCTGAAAGCTGAAGGCTCTGCCTCCCATTCTACTCTTAAGTATCCTAGGAACCACATTTCATTAGTTGTATTTAAAGCAAACATGTCATCCATCTGTCCGTTTTCTTCGACTTTCTTCCAGGGTCGTAGGGCGGCTGGAGCCTATCCCAGCTGCCAGGGCAAGAGGCGGGGTGCACCTTGGACAGGTCACCAGTCTGTGACAGGGCTGAGAGAGCCCTGGTCCGTGTGAACCATTCACACTCGCATTCACACCTATGGGCAATTTAGAATCATTAACCTGACCCCACTAATGTTTTGGTATATTGGCTTTCTGGTCCAAAGGTAACCACAAGTTTTAGGCAACTTTCATATTTGTGTGG
The DNA here is from genome assembly GCF_007364275.1 of Archocentrus centrarchus. Lineage (NCBI taxonomy): Eukaryota > Metazoa > Chordata > Actinopteri > Cichliformes > Cichlidae > Archocentrus > Archocentrus centrarchus. Next base: position 28,631,765 of record NC_044351.1, on the reverse strand, counting down.
TAAACATTTAGGCTAATCTTGCACAGAGACTGCAAGCTCAAATAAATAAGTGAACATCCACAAACAGGAGTAAATTTAGGTGGCATGTGACTGCCTTTATTATGCTCTTAAAATGTAGTCTTCTTCTTTCCTAGCGGGTGTCCCACGCGTATGTCAGGGTCCGCTATGCTCCGCGCTCTCCAGAGGGATCGATTTTGCACGTCTTTGGGGGCGAGGTTTCCTCTTCTCGTGTCCTCAACGATGGCATCCATCCATCCATCGCTTCTTTGGTCGTCCTCGTGGACGCCGGCCATCAACTTCCAAGCATGAGCCGCAGCTTGGAGACGTGCAGCCACGACGGGAGGGTTGAATGTACCTAACAGTCACACACCACAGTGTTTTTGTTAAATTTCATATTCTAACATTAAACAATACGGGACAAAACTGATCTATGTAATGTGGGTCTAGGCAAAGCATTAAAGTTAAGTTATTTCATAAAGTTTATTTGTAGTCCTAAACTTATATATGGTGTTTTTTTTTCTACACTGTTTGCCTCTCCAAAGATGTTTTTCCTCTCTCCTACAGTTGCGATTGCATGATTGGTCATGAATATGACCAATTATGGAAATTAGGCGATGACGTCATGCAGCGACTTCTAGTTTCAGTGGCAGAAAATTTTGTGTATTTTTAAATACAAAACTTGACAGGTATGACCTCCACCGTTAGCCAGGGTTTGAGACCACTGTTACCAGCCGGCACCGCGAGGAGGTGGTGGTAGGGTTTTGCACAGCCAAAATTTAGAGCGTCCAATTAAGCTAAATTACAATAGGATTGCCTTTAAAGGAGGGAGAGAGAAGAAAGAAAGAGAGGCACAGAGGAGAGGTCAAAGTGAAGGAGATGGATTCAAGGTGGTGGCAGATGAGGTGAGCTTTGTTTAAGGTGAAGAAGAGTTCCTGCACAAAAACTTGAAGCGTTTTTGCTTTTTCAAGCAGCGCTCTTGCAGATCTTTATGCTGCAGTATGATGGTATGCAGATCGCTGATGCTTTCTAGCTTCTGCTCTTCAAGCTTCTCGCACCTTATCTTGAGTTCTTTAATTTGTTGGTGCTTTTCTGCATGGCTTTCTTTCATCTCTTTATATTTCTTTTCCAGCAGTTTCTGTGCTTGCTGCATGCATGTCATTTTCTCGGCACAGATTTTCTCCAAATCTTCCTTGATTTGCTGCAGTTTTTTTTTGTTCTCCGTGAGTTCTCCGTTTCTCTTTTTAGAGTTTTGGAGAACATCTTGCAGCTGTCTCTGTGATTTGGAGAGTTCTTGTTTCTCCTTCAGCACTTGTGCATATTTTTCTTCGCTTTCATGGAGCTTGCACTGCATCTGTCTCTGTTTTTCTTCAGTCTTCTGGAGAACTGCTCTGTGCTTAGCTTCCATTTCTTGAAGCACGGCCGCATTGCTTCGGCGGGCTTTGTGAAGCGATCCATGTAAGCTTGTATTTTGCTTCGTCATATCTTGTAGTTTGACCTGCACCTCCCTGTACATCTTTTCAGTTTCTTCCAGTTTTGATTTGACTTGTACATGCTTCGTTTTCAGTTCTTTCTTCTCATGCAGTATAGTTGCTTTCTTCCCCAAGGCTAGGTCAAGCATTTGTCGCAGGCTTTCATTTTCTCCCTCCATGTCTTGGAGCTTGGATTCCAAGTGTGAACATTTTGCATCCTGTTGTTCCTGTTTTAACAGGACTTGAGTAAACTTTTCTTTCAAGCCTTCATTTTTCTTCTCCACATCTTGGAGCTTGCATTCTAACTCTGCGTATTTGGCATCCTTCTCTTTCACCAAGTCTCTTGCTTCGTTCAATTTTGCTTGCAGCTCTTGGATTTTGGCCTCCGCCACTTGGAGCTTGCTGCACGTATCCCTGAATCTAGATTCGTCCACATGACATTTCTCCTCTTGCGTGCGGTGTTCAGATGCAGTGTTGAGGGATTCAGGCGGACCATTACTGTCAAGGGGGTCGGCATCCTGCCCAAAACCCCAGTAATGGGTGTCGATTTCAGGGTCAAGCGGGATTTCTGGTGCATCACCCCATTCACGGGGGATTTCTGACTGCTCTCCCCAGTCAAAGAGGTCGGTGTTATCGCTCTTTCTTGACTCCTGAGACATGCTGTCGATGCTCTTGGTTGACTATGTATTCAAATCTTTTCAAAATCTTCTTTCGTCAGTGCTGAACTGGAGAATGCTGCGAGTGCTGCGAACAAACTGAATTCTGTTGTTTCTTTTTCCCTACTTAAAGGAAACACTTGACAGAGAAAAAGAAAAGAATGTGATGTCAATATAATGTAACAGTTCCTGAGAAGGTCAACATTCCATATGCAAATTAGAATAGAATAGAATAGAATGCCTTTATTGTCATTATACAGGATGTACAATGAAATTAGGCTGTGACATGACTTTAAAGATGTCATGTGACATCTTTAAAGTCATGTGACTCGATGTTTGTGTAAGTGCATTTGTAGATAAAAAAAATGGCAATCACATTTTGTTTAATTTGAATCAAATGAGAGCCTTTGTTGCTTTCTCTTGTCTAGTAAGTCTAATAAGTCACTCTAATAAGTGTTCATTTTGAACTGGACTGTTGGTGAGAGTCACGACTTGCACGGCTCCTGTTTGCACGCAGCAGATGCATTTAAACTCTGAGTTTAAATGCAGACTCTGAGTTGACCAACTCTGAGATCGGCAACTCTGAGTTTCCCATTACAGAACAGCTGATCAGTTAGTTCAATCAGCTCTTGCGTATGTTCACCCTGATTTAGCGCGTGCGTGAGTAAGGAAAGAAAGCCATCATCGATGGAGCTCCGATACCAGGAGTCACCATGGCAACGGGTAACTAAAGAGTGAAGCCTCCATTTTAATCCGATGGATGAAGGATCGCACGTGTCAGTGTGGAGCATGACGAGTCACTTTAATCAGCCTGACCCACTCTGTCATCATCACAGACAGAATCAAAGTTTGTTACAAAATATATCATTTGTTATCATGTCTGCTGTCATCATTTACACAGTTTGTTACTAAATAAAAACTCTTTCTGCTGCAGTTGATGACAGTTCAGTTTATGGCCATTTATTTGCTCAAATAATTATAGGATAAAAATGGAATCTATTGATGGAATAGCAACCTCACTTTATTCATTTTTTATTTTGTTTTGTTTTTTTAAATAAAGAATTTCATTATTTCTGCCATTACTGGATAAAACTGAGAAATGTTTTCAGAAAAAAACTGCTTTAATGTTTCCAGTTTAACTGTTTTTAATCTGATCTAAGATCAGCTTCACTAATAGATGGCAGTGCTCTGACAGCCACAGCAGAGATGTTTCACTGAGTTACTGTTAAAGGTCAGAGGTCAGTCAGTTTCATATTTAGCTGAAACGATTCAGGCCATCCAAGTCTGTAATGAATGTAAAGTTTTACCAATAAAGGCAAACATGTTATAATGAATGTCTCAGCTTTATAGGCTTTAAATATTTCAGTGGGAGGATGAGACATTTTAATTAAAGAATGCAGATCGTGTCAGAAAAATAAACCCATTATCCAGACTGGACGAGCTGGAAAATGACTGGAGCCTGAACTGGATCTGGACCTTATCCGGTCTGAATCCGTAATCCTGATCCGTTTGGATCCTCCTGCTGTGAAGGTGGGGCTCGGACACGGTTTGCAGATCCGTTATAGAGGCATGTGGGAAAATGTGTTATGGTCTGATGAAACCAAGGTTGAACTTTTTGGACATAATTCCAAAAGGTATATTTGGTGCAAAAACAACACTGCTCATCATATAGCGTCAAATCACAACAAACAGTCGCCTCAAGGTGCTTTGTATTGTGGGTAAAGACCCTACAATAATATAGAGAAAACCCAACAGTCAAAATGACCCCCTATGAGCTGCACATGGCAACAGTGGGAAGGAAAAACTCCCTTTTAACAGGAAGAAACCTCCAGCAGAACCAGGCTCAGGGAGGGGCAGTCATCTGTTGTGACCAGTTGGGGCCGAGGGGAGAGAGACAGAGATTAATAATAATTAATGATTAAATGCAGAGTGGAGTACAAACAAAGTAAATAAGGTGAAAGAAAAGAAACAGTGCATTATGGGAACCCCCCAGCAGCCTAGGCCTATAGCAGCATAACTAAGGGATGGTTCAGGGTCACCTGATCCAGCCTAACTATAAGCTTGATCATAAAGGAAGTTTTTAAGCCTAATCTTAAAAATAGAGAGGGTGTCTGTCTCCCGAATCCAAGCTGGAAGCTGGTTCCACAGAAGAGGCGCCTGAAAGCTGAAGGCTCTGCCTCCCATTCTACTCTTAAGTATCCTAGGAACCACAAGTAAGCCAGCAGTCTGAGAGCGAAGTGCTCTGTTTGGGTGATATGGGACTATGAGGTCTTTGAGATAAGATGGGGCCTGATTATTCAAGACCTTGTATGTGAGGAGAAGAATTTTAAATTCTATTCTAGATTTAACAGGGAGCCAATGAAGAGAAGCCAATATGGGAGAAATATGCTCTTTCTTTCTAGTCTCTGTCAGTACTCTAGCTGCAGTATTTTGGATCAGCTGAAGGCTTTTCAGGGAGATTTTAGGACAGCCTGATAATAATGACTTACAATAGTCCAGCCTAGAAGTAATAAATGCATGAATTAGCTTTTCAGCATCACTCTGAGAAAGGATGTTTCTAATTTTAGAAATATTGCACAAATGCAAAAAAGTGGTCCTACATATTTGTTTAATATATGCATTGAAAGAATACAGTATAATGTCATATTAGTAATGACGAGTGTACCCATGGCTGATTCCAGCAGGATAATGTCACAAAGTTCAAATGATCTCAAATGGCCTCCACAGTCACCAGATGTTATTCTAATAGTACATTTTTAAATGTACTGGTTCTTATATAGAGCTTTTCTACTCGAGCACTCAAAGCACTTTATCCAGCATGTTGTCATTTACCCATTCACACACACACTTTTTCTCTACTTCTAAATGCTTTCTATCTAACATTCACGCACACATTCACACTCCAATGAGTGCATCAGGAGCAACTCAGGTTATAGTATCTTGTCCAAGGATACTTTGACATGCAGGCTGGAGCAACCAGGGATCTAACCACCAAAGTTCCGATTATACATACACGAAGTGATCAGGGAGAGAGGACACACCAGGGAGCACAACTGAACAAGACAAGGGGAGAAAAACTGAATACGATCATGGAAACATACCTTTGCCTTTTTTTTCCTCATCTAATCTTCTCCTTTCCCTCCTCTCTATCTCAGAGGGACAGGTCCTTTCACATTTCTGTTTTGTAGCCTCATCAACAAATGACCGAAACTGGCGGACCATCAGGATCACCTGAAGCACTGCCGATGAGCATGCCTTCCCAAACTACCTGAATTCACGCTGACACACGCAGTCAGTCAGCAAGTGGCCTACTCATTAAATTCGTGTTGTTACAATTGTACAAACATGAAGAGGTGGAATAGCTTCTTCTTTCTTTTAGGACATTGGCATGCAGGGGAGTGGTGGCCATCGGGAGGTTCGTTTCCAGGCCGAACCGGCCGGTGATCAGAATTTTTTTTTACCCAATTAAGCACAGAAGCACTCACCGCTGCAGTTCTCGCGGCCACAGGTGCAGTTTGCACCTGCAAATAAAGTTCTCGTCTTAAAATTATGGTTTGTCCGTTGTACGATCGGATAAAAGGCCTCTCCAAACCAAGCTCCCGGGCTGAATTTTAACCCCAGCCTGCCCCTGTTGGCATGTTAAAAAAGAAAAAAAGTTTAATCACAAATGTAGTTCAGCTTGGGGGCCCCGTGGTGGTCAGGGGGCCCTATGCAGCCGCATATGACGCCTATACCTCGGGCCGGCTCTGAGTATCACACAACAACTGCGCGATGCTGAACTACGGCAACCAAAATCTCTGAGGAATGTTTCCAGCAGGTTGTTGAATCTATGCTGCAAAGAATGAGGGTAGTTCTGAAGGCCAAAGGGGGTCAATCACAGGAAGACTCACTCTACTTCGGCTTTCCTTTCCCCTTTTTTCATTTACATTCTATTTGGTCACGATTAGGAATTTTGGTGGAAAAAAGTTAATCTTCTGCCTACATAATCTTGTAGCAGATGTCAGAAAATGAATATTAGAGCAAAGAGGTTATATGAAGCTAAACTAATCTGCAGTACCTTTACATTTACGGACATCACTGTGGTACATATCATCAGTGGGATCTTCTTTCGTGAAACTCCCAGCTGGAATTCATATGTTCCACTAACAAAAGGTAAAGTACAACAAACAAAAAGAAGTCCAGTTGCCCTTTTTCAGGCTCCAGAGACTAAAACCTGAGTTGTATTCTATCTTATAAAAAAAAAGAAAAAAGGATTAATTTCATTAAGTATGGTTCTCTGGCAAATCACAGAGTTACTGAGGGATCTCGCGTCCTTCTGCCACTCCACAGGAGACGTCTGATGTAATGATAAAAAAACAAAAAACAAAAGAAAAACAAGTCTGTGATCAAGTATTCGCATACAGTGTTCCTACTGCCAAGGACAGTTCAAACCACATTTCTGAATTATGAGCTGGACTCTGAAATTCAATCAGCCAGCGATGAACGTTTTACACATTAACTTTGTAGTCACGTTTTTGTGCTGTATCCTCAGATAATCCCTCTGGTCACTCTGACAGATGATATATCATTGCAGTTCGATAACCAGCATAATTTTTTATATATATATGTCATCACAGAGTAAGTAGCTTGACATTTTTTGCTTCTTTATTCATTTGAATGTTATTTGGCTGAAGTTCAGCTGATTAAATCTCAAGCACAATGGAGACATCACAGCGAAATGTCTGATGTCACGTAACCGCATTAGATGTTCTTCCTCTCAAAGATGTCATTGTCCAGCCTTTGTTAACTGTCATTCTGCTTTATTCACTGCAGCAGTAAATCTCACTTTGAATCTGTAATTTGTAGACTAGAACATGAGTCTTTCAGAAGCAATAAACATTAATAATGAAAGAAGAATGCAATATGCTTACATGATGTGGAATCTAGGGACTCTGACATAACGAAAAAAGACAGAATACACAGAGGCAAACTAACAGCAGCCTGTAGGCCATTCAGCTGTAGTCAGCCAGAGATATTTTTTGTGCAATCTGACCCGTCAGCCTACACAGACAGTTCTGGGTCCTACCAGCGTGGTGAGGCAGCGTCACAGATCCATGCCCCCCTTTTTTTTTTAACCCACCCTGACACCCCCACAGCCTGTAAGCCACCACATTCTCACAGATTCACATGGCGCCTGAGGATTTGCAGGGTGGGGCAGGAACTGGGGGGGCTGTTTTCAAGTGAAACTCATATTAACTTTACACGTTGAATTGTAAACACCTCAATAAATAATGGACAGGAAACTGAATCTGAACCGAGCGGAGACATTCTCCTTTGTCAACCCGTGGATCCGATACTTTCTCTTCTTCTTCAGCTTCTTATTTTGGGTGAGTAGAGCTGCAACGATAAAGCGGTTATGCTGTCCCAAGAGACAATATACTCTAAATACTTTCAAGAATACAAATCACCAGCTATCAGGGAGCTTTCAAAGTAGACAGATTTGCTACAAAGACAAGCCAAAAAAGAAAAAGCACATAAATAACAAATGAAGAAATGTAATTCAACTAGTATCTTGAGTTAAAAACAGCAGGAGCACCCAGCCTCCATGCTGCTACCTATTTTAAGTTTAGTACAGTTATATATGAGAACTTTGATTGCCTGTGCACATCACTGCAGCAATGCATTTATAACAGATAAGCTGAGTACTGACTCATACTGAACTATAAAACGCCATGTAAGCACGCTGGTACTCTGTAAATGAATTCTACTTGGAAACCGTTGCTGAATGTAATATATATATATTCTGCATCATTTCACAACATGATTACAGAAATTTGGAATTCGCAGTTAAAGTGCTGTGAAAAAGTATTTGCCCCCTTCCTGATTTTTTAGTTTTTTGCATCATATTAGACGAAGACAGATGTTGTTCTGGGTTGTTTTGTGACCTCCTGGATGAGTCATCCATGCCCTTGATGATGGCATGATGTGTTGCTTCTTGAGATCTTTTAACCTACTTCACTTTGTCAGACAGGTACTATTTAAGTGATTTCTTGATTCAACAGGTCTGGTAGTAATCAGGCCTGGATATGGCTAATGAAATTGAACACATTCCAAAAAAAATGTGGTTAATCACAGTTAATTTATGATTTAACAAGGGAGCAATTATTTCTTCACATAGTGGCAGGTGGATTTGGATAGCTTTTTTCCCCTTAATAATGAAATCATCATTTAAAATGTGCATTTTGTATTTACTCGGGTTATCTTCGTGTAATATTAAAATTCGTTTGATGATCTGACGTGTGATAAATATGCAAATAAAATCAGACTGCATAAATATGTGGGCAAGCTGAAGTTAATGGATGGAAGTCGATATGACTTATGATACTTTTGCTCACTTTACATGCACCCCTGTTATGACATAATCCTTGTTATGTATTTCATGCATGCAAGTCTTAAATTATACAAGCTCCCTTGTTGTGGTTTTTAGTGTAACAAAAAGACAACAAGGCAACTGGGACTTTGAGGGGAAATGATAGAAAGGTAGTGCAGATACTCTGATGAAGCTATTAAACCACCATGTCCTCCATGAGCAGTTGCTTTCACACAAAAACACACACCATTAAGATAGAGTTGTTTGGCTCACTCACTTTCCAACCACATTACAACTTGAGCACACAGATCACATCTCTAACTCTACTAAGCCCCTACACCTCCATTATATCCCTGTTCATCCAATCCTCCACAAAAACAGCAGGGGGCAAACACTGTACTGTGCTCCTACTGTGTTTAGAGCCAATCAGCAATAACTGCATCCACAGCAGCCACACACCCCAGCCTGTGTTGACTTTGTTTATCAGACATGGGCTCAGAAGTGAACACTGCAACCCTAATCCATCAGGCCTTTGTCCCCACATCCCCATGGCTCAGTTGAGCTGGCTTTCACCTCCACACACAATCCTCTGGGAGAAGTCTGATTCATCCCTTTGAAAAGCCTGAAAAACAGAGCTGGAATACATTCACTGTGTAAGTGTGTCTCCTGTTGCAAATGCCACCCTCATTCACAAAAGGCATAGTCAGTGGAAAAGTGACAAAAGGAGCTGCAGGTGCACACGCTCCTACACGACAGAAAATACCCCCTTAAAAAATGTACTTTCAATGGTACTTCCAAAGAAAATAGGTACTCTCCATGCCTTGTGTTTTGGCAGCTTTTCTCTTGTCAAGGTAGATTACCGATTCAAAAAGTAGCACCATACCCTGTCATGCAGTGATTTACGTCTCCACAGCACAAAATACAGGTTTGGCATGAAGTCTGGCCAAAGAAAAATTATACCCCTTTCAAGATAAATTATGCCATGGACCATGGTTCTTTGTGACCTCTAGAGATCCAATACAGGCTTCCGAGACGGAAACAAAACAAATCCAGGTTTATAAAGGCTGAACAAAATGCATCCTTTATACTCGAAAACAGACACAAACACATTAGTAATCAGGAGAATGTCTGTGAATCTGGAGGCTGGAAATGGAAGCCAAGACCACACAGATTGTTATTCAAGGTGAGAAAAGCAATCAAAGAGAGAAGGGAAATTAATGTTGACAATGCAATCAACGGGAAGCGTTAATTCCACCTGTTTTCCACCCACTTGGCTCCTTTAGTATGTGGATTCTGTTTGGGTGAACTCACCTCTTCAGCAGTTCACAACACATGCTCAGGTAACACTACTAAAAAAAAAAAAAAAAAACATACACACACACGACAGTCAAGGACGAAGTTAAGGTGGATAAAAAAAACAATTCTCTAACCAAGGTCAAGCTCTTTACTCAATTATATAAATTACACTAAAAAGTGAGAAAATACGTTTTCAATCCCGGAGGGTTTGCAATGCAGTAACCGGTGGACTGAGTCTGATTCCTGCTGCGAGGTTCCACATTAAACTGAGATCCATATGTTATCATTTTTTTTTTCCCTGTTGATATCCATCTGTCTGCTTAGCGCCAACACATAAACTGGTGTAGTTTCCATGGCTACAGGTGCTCTGCCTACTCAGCACCTGAGGGAAGGCTTACCATCACTAATCTAATCACACCTGTCCTGCAAACAGAAGTCTGTTCATGACGGAGTCGATGCACTGGAAGGAACACGTTTTCTTCCAACAAGTTTTTCAAGCATCAAAATAGAGACTAAACCTGGATATGTTACAAATCCACTGCATTTTCTGGGCTTTGCCATTGCTAATTAATTACCAGCTTAGAAGTACTTGGCCTTGAATTTCTCAAGCAGAATATGAAGGACAGACACGGCAAACACAACACAGAAGGCAAGTAAGCAATGTGCTCACTGTGCTCATCTTATTCTAATGAAATCTTCTCCTTTTTTCCAGGTTTTCTCCCTGTTGATTGTTGCAATTGGTGTTTATGCTAAAGCCCAGAAGGCCACAGGTATATAAGAAGACACTTATTCCTCACACCTCCTAAACTCCTAATTGGATTAAAGACCTATGTCTTTAATTCAATTTAATTAAACTGTCCCTCATAAAAGATGTGCAGGATTGAAGTGGTGCCCTCCTTGGAATTGTAAACCGTTAAGCTTTCCTGGCACAAAACAAATGTATGTCAGGTTTTAGCTCTAGCCTTAATTTAACCTGGTGTCTTTATTTTTGTATTTAATATGCAATATATAGTTGACACACAACCAAAAAGATTAACCTGTGTTCATCCCAGTGATTATGCCTCTGTATCGTGCATAATCCCACAATAGATCATTAATAATTTTAGAGTATGAAGGCAGCTAGCATCAGAAGGGATGATGCAAAGATAGGAAAGCAATGTACAGGATGGAATTCATTTAAATAAAATCAGATATTAGGGTTAAAAGCAGGAAATAAACAGAGGCTGTTTTCCTGTCTTCCTGCCAGACACGGTGAGGGACACATTCCTGATCGACCCAGCTGTCATCCTAATTGTGGTGGGGGTGGTCATGTTCTTCATCACTTTCTGTGGCTGCATTGGAGCTCTCAGAGAGAACATTCGCCTCCTCAAGACAGTAATAGACCTAACAGACACATTACTAATACTGGTGCTGTGTTTTGCTTCCGCTACGGTAGCTCAAATTACATTTAATCCAAAGCCAAGCCTCACATCTTATGTGTAACAACTAATCTTTCCATTAAAATGATCTTAGACTGCTTTTAAATATTTTTCTCTTTACTGTCTCTAGTTCTCCTTCAGCCTCACACTGGTCTTCCTCACCCAGCTGGCCATCGCAATTCTGGGCTTCTTTTACTCTGATCAGGTATCTGCCTCTTTACAGACAATTCTGTGCACTGTTAGTTATTCTGTGAGGTCATTTAAGGTCGCATTCAGGCTCCAGTGACACTGACAATGAGCACTATTGATTTAGTGTGCTATTTCCCAACTTTTGGACATTCTGTACATTTGTAAACTGCGGTAGATACAACTTAATTAGGCAGACATCTGATCCCACAGATGGGCCTGCTAAGGCCACGGGGGAAATGTCTTGTTAATGTCTGTGCTGCGCAGCACACACAGGAAACAGAAAGACATACACACCAGCTTCCAGTGTAAATCAGTGTTTGTGTCACTCTCTATAAATTCTCCAAATGTCTCAGGCTTGTTTTGTAGACTGACAGAACAAACAGGAGAACTTCCCATTCTCTCTGTATTACAAAGTGATTTGAACTGACTGGACATAAAAACTATTTTGGTTTACTGTAACTCTGGCATTTTTAGTGGGTTTAAGTGCTACTGGCAGTAACAGCTATTCACAAGCTAATTGTTGGCATGTGTAGGGGTCCTACTACATCCATAAAAACTTACATCTATATATGTATATAAAGAAATAATGGTGTCCGCATACTGTCAGTACTTTTAACCACCATATTTAAAGTTTTATTGAGCTTGGTGACATGTTTGGTCTTTATATTGATGTGTTTGTTTACCAGTTATTCCCACAGACCACAACTTTTACTGATTCCAGAATTAAATTAAGAAATAAGACTGGCTAAACAGTCTTATTCTCAGTCGGTCTGACTGTCTTGCACTGTGAATCTTGAATTTTAGGCTTTAGTGGATAAAAATACAACTATTCAACAATCAATAAAAAAGATCTTATTTAGATAATTCACTCAAGAACAAGATTCATTTTTTCATTACACTAATAATTGCAGTTGTAGGGTGAGCTTTTAATTCGCAGGTCTGCATAGGACACAATAAAAATGCCTGTATCTTTGCAACAATAGGTGATACTCTGTGGCTGAAAGAATGCATATATGTACTTTATACACATAAGCCTCTATCTCACCTCTTCTATTACCCAAGCGATTGTTTGGAGACTGCAGGGATGAGAAGGATCCCCCTCCACTTCTCCCCTTCAGTAACATCCCATTAGGGCTCCACTGAGAATAAAAACAACAGCCAGCATTCCCTGTCATCACTGTACGGTGGTGGGGTTCCTGGTGCCTGATACCTTTCCTCTCCCTTGTGTTCTCTGTCAGCACTCAGACTGCCTGCTGCTAAACAGTGCAGTTTAACAACCCTCCCAGCATCCTTCCTCGCTAAATGATTCAAATGCTTCGGCACTTCAAAGTGGAACCAAATGTTCCATTTCAACAGATCCCTTGAAGGAGACTTTGCCGCTAATGACACACAGTGATGGTAGCCTCCAAAGCCCACAAGCAAACTATGCCACGTGGAAACACAGAAAGAGGGGGAGGCACAGGGTGAGGGTGAGGAACATTGTAAAAATCCTAGCACAATTTAGTAAAACTACTTTAGGATAAAAATTTTTGGGCTATTTTGACAGCGCTCACAGTATTTATCAACATAACCTGTTCTAGCGCAGTTTGTAATGCGAACAATTCACAAAGCCTTTAGCAAAACATTCAGAGAAGTTTATTTTAATGAAATTTTAAAGTTCAGTGGCTTATTAGCATACAGTGCTCCTATTAGCATAGATTACATCTGAACTCAGCCAGTATAACCACGGCCCTCTTTGTTCTCAGAGTCTTAAAGGGTGGAAGAATAGAAAAAGCAAATATTAACAATGCAAGGCCTCATTAATACCCTAAAAATTAAAATAATATTATGGACAGTGAAAGCTGACAAAATAAAGTAGGACAAAATTTCACTGTCTGAATCGGCCTCATTTAGCTTAAAATTACTCAGTCAAATAATGTATTTATATATCATCTAGGTTTGTTTATCCAGCTCAAGAGGAGCTGATGGAAAATTGCCACATTATAATAGCAAATGGCAAAGTTCGAGAAATTATCTACTACAGCTGAAATAATGTAGAACCTGCATATGTGCTTTGTATGCATTCCATGTATAGATCTCAAAAGGCACAAATGGTTGTATTATGTATGCAGTACTTCCTACTCTGGTGCTGTCCCCAACCCATGTATTAGTATTTGTTTATATTCATATAGACAGAAACATGCATATGGAATATTCAATGAAGAGGCTGCTGCTGCATAATATATTGTTTATAGTCTAAACAACCCATTTTAAAATTTATCCTAATGTGGCCTTTTGGTGAAAAAAAAAATGCAATGCAACAATGAACATAAATATCATGTATGCAAATGACAAAAAAGCACCGTATAAAAGTAAATCAAATCAAAAGGAAAGCCACCTGATTAACTATGAATAGATGCCTGACAGCTCCTCAGAAACACTTTTAGCTCGGATTTGAAATTATCCTAGATCTCATTCGTTTCAAGCTTTGTGGGGATTTCCACAGCATCTGCTCAAATGAGGGTTTACAGAAAGGTACAATTCTTAACAAGAGCACCGCTGAATGAGCGCCAATGCCTGGACTCAGAATGGGGGAAATGGGGAGGGGTGGGAATGGGGTCAAAGTGCTGTTATAGTAAGTCAGTGAACAAGTGTGTGAAGTTTGATGGGACTAGCTTGAACGGTATCCATCTATGATGTAAATTTGAACATCCTAGGTGAGATCACTCAAGTTATCGGGTTTACAAGGTTTTCAGAAAAGTTGACCTCTGACCTTTACCCTCAGGTGAAGGTCGCCAAGACTTGGACTCGCGCGAGACTTTTAGTAGATCCATCTATGGTGTGAATTTGAACATCCCAAGTCACATCGTTCTCATGTTCTCGCATTCACAAAATTTTCAGAAAACTTGACCTGTGACCTTTACCTTTAGGTCAAGGTCACTGAGAGTCAAACTTGTGCAAGATTTTTAGTAGACGCATCTATGATGTGAATTTGAACATCCTAGGTCACATTGTTCGAGTTATTGCCAACATTAAAGTCTTTGTGGAACAGACGCTGCCAACACAGATGCTAAGAGCTTGTATGACAATAGCTTGACTTTTTCTTTAAAACGGCCGAGCTTAAAAGGCACACAGTAATTAATCGAGGTCTAGCATATCACTAAGCACCTTAGCAGGCAAGTAATAATAACAGTAGATAGTTCATTGGTGGTAAACTGAATTAGGTTACAAAAACCTAACACATTTCATTTCTTTAGAACACACAAATGTTGGTAATAAAACCATTATTCCGTGTAATAATCACCCCTTTTCCTCTCTATTAGGCACGAGATGCTTTGGGAAAGTTTGTAAAAAAAGCAATTGTGCACTACAGGGATGACCTGGATCTGCAGAACCTGATGGATTACATTCAAAAAGAGGTGCTCTCTCTGGCCATTTCCACTTAGCACTTAGGTAGCGGCTTTTTTCCAGAGCTTTTCACATCACATCAGATTGATCAAAGATAATTTATTGAATACATCTGGGACTAAAGAACCCACAGAGCAGTAAGTCATGCTTTTTTGGCCTTGGTGAGGGTTTTCCACAGGAGAGGCTACATGCAACTTACACTTCCTGTTCTCTGTGGGTCACCTCATGTGAAACTGCTCTTCCATCTGCACATACTGGCACATTTATGAGCTTGGGTTTTCCCATGGGAGAAGCCCTGACAGGCAGAATGCCCAGTACAGGCCAAGACCATGTTTCTAAATATATACCTTTGCTGCGCTTTCACCTCTCACTCTCTCTTTTTTACTTAGTTCAAGTGTTGTGGGTGGAACAACTACACAGACTGGTCTTGGAACCTCTACTTTAATTGTACACATGACAACCCCAGCTCTGAGCGCTGTGGTGTGCCTTACTCCTGCTGCACTCCTGTCCCTGGTGAGGTCAGTTCTTCTCTGTGAAGTCTTTTAGCATACATAACATGGACAAACTTATAATATATCTTAATAGAAAACTTAACTACACAGCCACATAACCTTAAAAAATGCTTCAAAGAAGGCTTGCATTAGGTTAGATGCAAGTTACCAACTTTTGGTAGTGCAACTAAAGGAGTTCCAATAAGGTCATATTGAGTCTATAAGTTTTATAAGTAGGTTGGGGACCTGCACTTACAGGCAGTATAAGTATACCAGGATTCTCAGAGATTCATGAGTGAGATAAGCTGAGAAATGAAAATAGAATTGAAAGTAGAAATTTGTATATAGAAAAGACAAAAAGCATTAGCCAGGTTGCAGATCTCACACTTTCAGTCAGCACTTCAAATTTGTTCAGCAATTGAAATCTACTCTTTCATGCCCAATTCACTTAATTAAGCAATCAACAAATCATACCTCCTTCACATTTATGAATGAAGAAAACAGCTGACAACACAACTGAACAAGAAGTTGTGAGCCGATGAAGCTCTTAACATTTTATTAATAGAGAAAATAAAGAAATAAAACTGTCCTTGCAAAAAAAAAAATAATAATAATTATATGCTGCAATTTCTTGTGCAGATTGAATTCAGCAGAGTCTGATGCAGGAGCTTGGCTGAGTAGAATAGACTGCAGCATTAAAGGCTGACACGTGTAAAGCTATCCAGCCATGTCGATACAAGCATACATTTATATAAAAACGAGCCAGTCATGTGTATTTCACGTTCACCTCCATACATCTCTGTCTGAATACAAGATATGTATGTGGCAGGTCTTCAAATGGAGATATGGTATGCCAACTATGAACTGTTTTTATCCATCCATCCATCCTCTTTCACTTATCCTTTTCAGGGTTGTGGGGGGCAAGAGGCAGGGTACACCCTGTACAGGTCGCCAGCCTGTTGCAGGGCTAACACAGACAGACAGACAACCATTCACACCTATGGGCAATTTAGAATCACCAACTGCATGTCTTTGGACTGTGAGAAACCAGAGTACCCAGAGAAAACCCACAAAGAAAGGCCTGGGCCAAGGTGGATTCGAAGCCCAGACCTTCTCGCTGTGAGGCAGCAGTGCTAACCACCACTCCACCATGCTGCCTGTTTTTATCCTAAACTTAGAAAAGAGGACCTCTGTAGATCCCTGGTGTCTCCAGGCAATTACATTTTATTAGAAGTGAGGCTCCCTGTTAAGAAATTAGAGCATCTGATCCAACAGAAATGAGACTGTGCCAGCTGATAATTATGATAAGTCTCCTTCCACCGACTAACTGGCATTAAGAGAAAGCAAAATTTTTTTATAAAATTTAAACTGTCCACAGACAATTTAATGACCTATGGATTCAGAACTATAGCCAGTACTGCCTGACTGAGACAACCTGCATTTGCATTATTACTCAACTGTGTCATAAATGAACATGTCTGCATTCTGCAAGTAAAAACAGTTAGGGTATTATTTTCTTTTCCTTTGCTGTTAGCAGGCTGTCATGCACAGAATTGGTCTGATAATGGCCAACCAGTTTCTCTCTTATGAAGAATCTGCATAATGATCAGTCGAGTACCTGAGTGAGTTCATATGGCATTTCCAGGCAATATCGATCTAAAAAAAAAAAAGTCTAACATTATCAATCTTATGGTAAGTTTGCAGAGATTATTCAAAGTCGAAGTCTTCTTTCATGAAGGTTTTATGATATTCTGAGTCCACAGAATCAGGACCACAAGTATCAGTAACTTAATGGTAGTAGGCTGGAACTGCGTGGTGCTACTGCAAGGTTCCCTCAAGGATTGAGGGGGGGTGAGGATTGAGTAGCTTTTCTTTTCTCAGCCAGTGGATTTGATTGTACTGCTCTCATTAGTTTCTTCCTAACAACCATCACTTTCTTTCAATATTTTTTCACTTCAAAATAAAGTAAGAAATGTGAAAACAGCAGCATGAAAGCATCGATGTGTTTAAAGTGCTTTAGGTTTATATGGTCATCAAAGTAATCCAAAAAAAATTGTGTACTCAGTGTCTCTGTCTTTGCTTTTGTCCATCTGGCACACAGGCAGTGATCAACACTATGTGTGGTTTTGGAGTTCAAACCCAAAAGTTCATGGAGGCAAACAAGTCAATCTACCCAGTAGGCTGTGCGGACAGAGCTGTGATGTGGATCGAGTCTCATCTGCTGCTGGTGGGGGCTCTCGCCCTGGGTCTGGCCTTGCCTCAGGTAACCCTAAACATGATTTTAGATAGCAGGCTGTGAGGGAATTGGCAACAGAGGACTAGTTTGGTCTTGAATAAGATAATACATAGACATTCCAATACTGGCATTAATTGAAGTTCACTGAATTCAGTGTGTAGCAATCAACATATTGGCTGGAAATCCTCCCTCAAAGGCAAACTCCAAACTGGTGCATTCAGATGAGGCTGCAAAGCAGTCCAAACTGCATTTCACCAATCAAGACCACACAGTCTTTATACCCGCATACAAATCTTAATCTGAGAGCTTCCCACAACTTCCCACAAAGTTCAACATGATCCCAGAAAAAGAAGAAGAAAAAAAAAAAAAAAAACTAATAAAAATTGTATTGTAAAGGAAACCAATAAGGGGTAGGGTTAATGTGAGGTTGAAGGGATTCAAGGGATTTAAAATGGTGTGCTATGCCTAGACAGCAATAACTAGGCACGTTGGGACAATGAAATTTTAACTGCACATTATTAATTTATTGCACTATCCTAGACTGAAAGTGCAGGTTAATGTGTAACAGGGGTAGAGGTGTGTGTGAGATAATGTAATATTATATGTCTAAGAGATACTGACGACTCCCTGATTCTGAGAATCGCTGTGCGACGCACCTTGAATCCCCCAGCATTACAGCTGCAGTAGGCAGAAATCTGGATAATGCCAGAATTCGAAAATAGACAGCCCTCCACTTGAAGCGCTCACTTCTGTTCTAAATCCCTCCCATGTTATAAGCAAAGACATATGGACTAAAAGTAAGTCTATGCAGATTTCTGACTTTAGACAGGATGGTGACAGCCTAATGGCACTTCTACAGTCTTTATACTGCTTACCTGCCAAAATCTCCTATGATGGGCTACATTTTCCAAAGCCTAAAAACAGAGCCAAGACATCTAAATTATGATATGTTGACAGGATGCTTTATGGGGATGTTTTTCTAGCAATGATGCCAAAAACATGCCTTGAGAACTGTAAATCACTCATTTCGGTACATTTAGAGAGACCATGAAATCAAATCAGCAATTATCAGGAGCTGCCTGTAAATAATTACCCTCATTTACTTACATGGCATTCTTGCAGAACCTGTAACTTTACCACAAGAACTTTAGCCTGACTTCTCTCACTCTCATCTCTGTAATAGGGTCTTCAGTGAATCTGCTAAAAGGGAAGCATGTGAATTACCCACAAGGCCCGACAATGCAATTGCATTAGTCTTCTAAAGCTTTGATGTGCTGTAAATCTGATGATACTCTCTTTTAAGTCTTGCGTATCCTCTCTAAACACTTGCTGGCACTTATTTTGTCTGCATAACAAGCCAAAGCAAACTGTTCATTATTGAACGCTGTTTAAAAGCTGTTTGCGCCACCAAATGCTGGTTTGGTGGTTTGTTGGCTTCTCTCTGTAAGAACACCTTACGATCAGCTTGATATGTGCATGTAAATGTGAGTACACAATTATTTTAAGTGACTCATTTGAGTCAGTCCTAATTTGGGAACATTTCTTCCCAGTGCCACATTTCAGCACCCTGCTAAGGCACCTTGAGATGATTGGTACAGAATATACAGCAGAGTCTCTTCTGTAATCTAAAGTGGCTGCTGCTGTCCTCCAGATTGCAGGAATTGTGCTGTCCCAGATCCTGATCTCTCAGATTCAAGATGAGATTACCTCAGTGTTGTGAGAGCGGTTCGACACGGGGGGAAGAAAAACAAAGGAAGGAACTTACAGTCCTCCACTCAACTTCTCTGATATATTCAAGGACATCTTTTCTACTGCTACTGTATTACTGCAATGTCAACAATAAGGACATAATATTCTTAAAATGCGGTTGCCTTCAGGTATACAAGTGTGATGCACTTTATTGTGTTACTTGAATAGTCAATCATATGCCAAGTGTATATATTATTAACTGGTTTTGAACATGAATTTTGTATTGACATTGGTGTCAAGATTTCATCTCTTTAAGTATTTATATTTAAATGTGATGTTTCCTTATAAAGTTCAGTTAAAACGCATCTATTTATTATTCTACTATGCTACTTGTTAGCAAGAAAAATCAGCTCACATAAAGCAAGTTATTATGCATTATGCTTTAAAGGTATAATATTCAGCAACTGTTTGTAAACAACATTCACACACTGCCTCTCCTCTCCACCTCAATGATTTTCTGACTAGGATTCTGATTCAAAAGTACAAGTAAACACGGCCAAGCCTAAAAAAAAAAAACAGTGAGAAGGTGTCACACGGCTGGATTCTGTCTGAATGCAGCTGAAATCCAACCTACTTACTCTCCACTATGGGTGCACCTCAACCCTGTGCTGGTCAAACAGACACCCGGACCTGCAGCTCTCTCTACATCCACAAAGAGAGCAGAATCCAATTAAAGACAGCAATGGTAGCTGTTTTTATAGTCCTCCACCACCACATGCTTCAACTGTTTCACAAGCCACGACTGTGAGGAATTTTGTCAAAAGTCCAAAGACTGATTGTTATAAAAATCTAAAAAGCCTGCGCATTACACCTTTAATGGCATTAATCATGGAAATTGTCAGCCTGTTGTTAATATTACATCATAACTTTGAGAAAGGTCACCAATAATAATATGGAGCATCAGTGTTCAGTATTAAAATAAATAATTTTTAAAACTCTAATCAGAGAAATTGAATCAAGCTCAGCTGACTCTGAAATGTTACTTGGGCCATCAATTTCAAAACAGGCATTTTTATTTCAAAATGTTGTTTTTCCTAACAATTTTTTCTTTTCTCTTAATGTCACTTTTGACATGGTGTTATCAATACCCTCCCACCTTTCAGCTAATTCTCTGCCTGTAGCACCAAGGTCAACAGCTGCTACTAAATGAGTGGAAATCTCTTAATAACAATGTGAAATTAATTTCAAATTCATACGTGGCTACTGCTGTAGCAATGTTAGCTAATCTATCTGAAGCCCTGATAAGCTAAACAATTATATAATGATTATAAAAGCAAATGTTAGTTTATTTGTCGGTGTATTGTTTAAATACATATGCAGAGAGATAACTGATTCACGATAACATTGTTTGTGCTCTTGTTTTCAATGCTAATTCTGGTAGCAGTTTATGTGTATGTGTGCTTCAGAGACAGAGGTCAGGGAGACTGCCTGGAAAACATCACTTACATCACCACTGTCATGTAATATAAGATATAAAAACTGCTATTATAAAAAATATATATGTACAATTATTATAAAATGACCAAAAAAAACACAAATTTGGAATGAATATTTTGGTAAATCACTTTATACATTTATCATTTTACATAATTACATTTTACACATTTTTTTGTGACATGATTGATCTTACACTTGTGTCTTAAATGTTGAATACTTTGAGGCTCCATCGTAAAAGGGCACTTGTTCTACAATGAGTTCTACACAAGAGGTTTCCACTATCTCAACAACAGTTACTCTTCTACATCCAAATACCAGCACATGAGATTTTTTGTTTTGTTTTGCTTTTATTTTTATGGGAACTGGTTTGTGCACCTTGCCATCATTCTAGTTGTGAAGTGCCAGAGCTTTCTGCATCAGGCGATGGGTCAGAGGGGAGTTTGGCCTCACGGCATCACGCTCTACCAGAAGACATCTGGGAAAATTCAGCACAAGACAGTGCAAAGACATGAACACAGATTCAACGAGACTACAGGCTGAGAGGCTAAGTTGATCAATAATGAAAGTATAACATGGTGTACAGACACAGAATGTCAGTTACATAATGGGAGCATGAAAGCAACTTGTGCCCTGCATCCCCTTGGAAAGTAGTAAAAAAAAAACTGGAGTGGACAGTATTCCCAACAGAATCTACAATATCATGAGGAATACCAGTGGTCCAATCAGAGATGAGGTTTTCTTCCCCTCACACAACCTCTCTGGCATATTTCCATGCAAAAACACAGATGGCAAAGATGCAAAGTGCTGAAACTGGTAACGACTGAATCACAGCATGTTTGCTCTGAAATCCCTGTTATTCCTTACCTTCCCAGTTTCTGGTGGTGCTTATTTTCCGATTTCATAGCAGCATGAATAAGCAGCTGATTAAACAGATCCCTCTAAAAACAGCAATATACAAACACATAATTAAACACAAAGCTCTCAGTTCTAAACAGTCTTTCTACCACTTTGTGTTAAGATTGTATTTAACATTTCATGTACACTGTTACACCTTAGAGAATGCTTCTCTGAGCAAAAATAACAGAAGAGTTCATTATTCATACATTTGTGCACTGCACTCCACATTCTCACACTATCTGGTATGTTCTTAGACTGAAAAGCTGCAGCTTTTATGCACAGCGCTCCTAACCTCTGACCTGTTTTTACAGCATCAAGGATTTCTGTTTTGCACAAGAAAACAGAATAACGTATGAGCAATGATATCCAAAGATAGTAAAGCCTCAAGGCTTAAAGATTTTCAACTGTTCCAACTGTGGGAGAGCTGCTGTTCGGCGAGATTTGATTTTGTTTATCAGTTAATAAATTCTGTGAGATTTACCTGTGCATCACTGCCACCTATGTCTACCATGCGGTAGCGTAAAGGGTGTAATAGTTCCACAGTTTGATTGTAGTTGCCCTGGTTGTACTCCATCATAGCCTGGCACATTGGTATTCCTATAGTCCCAGCCATTTGATGTTGCTGATTGTCTCCTGGCTCCCTGTAAAAGAAAGGCGTGGTTAAAAAAATATAACATTTCTTATAATAAGAAGGATAAAAGATACATAGTAGCAAGTTAAAAAAGGTTAATGTTGCATCTCAAAGAAGGTATCATCCATAAATAATTTGCGAGAGTAGTGCTTTGAGAAATCCAGTTTATCTTTCAAAAAGCATTTAAAGTTAATTTATTTATAGAGATTTTAAACAAACATGACAGCCAAATTCTGCTTATCAGACATTAAGGCTGCAGTCTTTGGAAAATGAATAAAATGAGCCATATGTAATGGCAAAATGTAAAGCTAAAAGTTAGTTTATTTCTACAGACTGTCGATGGTGTCGAGGGCACTGCAAAAGACACACCAATGTTTTCCCTTCCACTGCCTCAGAGGGGCAGCCCATCCCCTAACAGAACATCACACTGCAAAAAGCCAAAGGGTGAAAAAATTGGAAACAAAATCCAAAAATGAAATATTTATGTTTTTCAACGAATTTATTTTTATTTTCATTTTAGCAGAGCATGGAAATCTCTAGAAGGTTTTGCTGTCATTTATTATAGTGTTAGTTTCTCTCCTCACAGAGTTATTATGTTTGTGTCTGAACCTATCCTCCTCACACAAATGGAGAAAAAGTGAGCAGAAGAGAGACCAGTGAAGTGAATATAACAAAAAGGAAACTTGTTATGTTACTGTAATTGCATTAAAAGCTTCTAAAAAGTGTTAGTCTGTCTAAAATGACTGTGAAGAAGTGACTCTCAAAGATTTGTCTTTGGAAAAAAAAATAATTAAAGAAGAGAAAAGCCACCAGGAAAAAGTGCCTCCTCCCCACAGAAGTCAATCTAATAGAAACACTGCACAGACATCTGAGAAGGATTCCCTTCACTGTACTGCAGCTTTCTCGGATTAGCAAATATTTAGAGTCACTGCCTCTGACTGTGTAATTATCACATGGAAAAATATGGATGAGTTTAAACTGTGCAATCCTCCAAAAACCCAGGTAACAAAAGCAATATGCTACATGCAATTGATGGAATTAAATAACTGCAAAGTTTGAACATGCATGCAGCTTGTCTGATATACTCAAAGAAAAGCTGCAATGAGGAGAAAATAATCATGTGTTACTTAACTGACTTTCAAAAAATGTCCAAAATTTCTCAATAGTGAAAACAACAACTTTAAGGACCGGCTTTAAATGGGAGTTTTTCTCTGGTTTATATGCTGGACAAAACAAAGAGCACAGGTCACTGGAACCACAGAACTCCTCAGAGGCATCTGCTACAGAGGGAAGACCCCTCTCTCTGATTGTGTTCACTCTCTCTCTCGCATCCTACGCTCAGTCTTCTTTCTGTCTCCATTTTACATAAGGCTTGTGTTGCTCTTATGTAAGGCTGACAGAGTGTTGAGGTGTGCAGTGGAGAGAAGAAATGGCGTGGAACTTACTTAGCCAATTCCTGAAGGCCCTCCAGCAGACGCCGGCTAGTCCCACTCTCTTTAGCTCCCAGCGACACCATGAGGAAGTGGAGATCATTAAACAAGGTCACATGATCATCAGTGTGAGGCTGAGTTACCTGGAGCAGCTCCTGCCATTGGTCCTTCACACACACTCCTGAAACACAAACACACCAGTATTGCTTAAAGCGTGCACAGTTAGCTGTAAATTCCTCCCTAAAACAAAGAGTAAAAAAAAAAAAAGTGGTCAGAGGTTCAGTTAATTACCTTACTTTCTAACAAAGCACTTTGAGGTTCAAATTAATGAAGTATGGCAACTGAGATTATCTCACCTCATTAGGTGAACACTCAACATCATACAGTCTTAAAGTGTCTTAAATTATTTGTTCCAGTTGCCCGTCAGCCCATTAGTAACACATTAAGAAATGTTGCAGCATTTTCAACATGCCAGCTGGCATAATTTTAAACATATTCTATGAGCAAAAAACACATAATTCCCTGAATTTTAATCAGACTCTGATTAGAGTCTTCAAAGATGGTCTTTTAGTATTCATATTGTTCAATATCTTACCCTCCATTTCCAATCTGTAAAGCAACGAACTGGCATCTACAATGTCCAGCATGGATCCCGAGGCCTTACAACGTCTGAATACCTTAGGTGAACAGGACACACTGTCACTATTCATCTTAAACACTTTACAGTTGTGGTCAGAATTTACATACACTCATCATGGGCGTGAATGTTATGGTAATTTGGGGCATTAAATGATTTCTTTGAACCGTTTTCTCCAGGGTGGAAAGACTGTACAGTGTACATCTTTAATGAAAAACAAGAATTAGGTGCGCAAGTTCAAATTTATTTTGAATTTTGTCTGATTCACACAGGGTCAAATACATACACCCCCACTAATATTTGTTACCTTAGCAAGTTGTACCTCGACCAGAAGCTTTTGCTAGCTATCAACAAGCCTCTGTCATAATTCTGGCTGGACATTTGACCGCTCTTCTTGGTGGTTTCCTGCCACAGACCTTTTAAACATAGTCCACAAATTTTCTATAAGGTTGAGGCTGGGGATTTAGGAAGGCCACTCCAGAAGCTTAATGCTACCCTGCTTTATCCATTCCAAAACCAGTTTTGATGTATGCTTGAAATCATTATCCTGTTGAAACAGCCAATTATGTCAAAGTTTCAACCATCTAGCTGTTGAGATGAAGTTGAAGAATTTGGAGGTAGTCCCCCTTGTTCGTTATTCCATCCACTTTGTCCAATGTACCAGTACCACTGGTAGCAGAACAGCTCCAGAGCATGATGGTACCGTCACCATGCTTGACAGATGGTACAGTTTTCTTAGGTTTGAAATCCTCACCTTTACTCCTCCAAACATACATCTAATCATTGTGGCCAAACAGCTCAATCTTTGTCTCGTCTGACCAGCATTTTCTAGTTCGTGGCAGGCTTTAACCTTCCTGGGCTGTTCTAAACATCCTAACCAAGTTTCCTCTCAACTGTGGGTGACAGTTTGGGTTTTCTTACAGACACTGGCACTTACACCAGTGGCCTGCTAGGGGTCATTTTGTAGGGCTCTGGCAGTGCTATCCTGTTCCTCCTTACACAAAGGAGCAGATATTGATCCTCCTGATGGGTTAAGGATCTTCTACGACCCTGTCCAGCTCTCGTAAACTAGCTGCCCGTCTCTTGGAATCTCTTCTATGCTCTTGAGTCTGTTCTAGGAGATACAGCAAACTTTCTGGCAATGGCACCTATTGATGTGCCATCCTGGAGGAGTTGGACTGCCTGCACAACCTCTGTAGGGTCTGTAGATATCGCCTCATTCTGCCAGTACCGCTGACCCTGGCCAAATGCAAAACTAGGAAACAGTCAGAAAAGATGAGGAGGGAAAATGTCAGTGGCCTCCAACTGTAAAACCATTCCTGCTTTGGGTATGCAAACTTCTGACCACAACTCTAATATACAAGTGTCATGTAATTAAATTTTTCAGAGGAAGGAAGGAAAGAAGGAAGGAAGGATGTTGGTGAATTTCTTCTAAAGTGATGTAAGAATTTCTTTTGTGTTCAAAAGTATAACTGGGAAGTACTCTTCTAAAGGTACAGGACATCAAAGAGATGCACTTTCAAATTGTCTCTTCTATTTTTAGAGAATCACAAAAAAATAATAATCTACTTTGGCAGTTGACACTGAAATGAGTGTGGGTGGTTCCTTGGCTCTGACATATGAATATGGATTTGACTTTCAGTTTTGTTCACGCTTACCTTGACTCACAACAAGCACATCAAACTGCATTAGTCTGCATCCCCTGTGTACTGGTGTGTGCATGATGCTTGAATTTACTCAGTGTGTGTATTAAGACAGCTATAGTATTAAAGTTTTGATGCAAACTTTCAACAGAAACCAACCTGAGCATCATATATTTGCAGAGCAGCTTCATATTGCCCCTGTGGAGGAGGTGACAAAGAGGAATTTGAATAACTTCATGACTGAGAGATAGTCAATGTGGATAAATTGAGTTGCCCAGATGCAAACACAAATTAATCTTATAATATAATCAACCCCAGACTTCAAATTACCTATGGGAGACAATATCATAAATACATTTTGCACAAACACTCTGACTGCCAGCTTTCTGCTTGACTGAAAAACTCATTATCATCTTTACCTTCTCGATGAAATATAGAGCCCAGTGCCAGTAGTTATGACTGGCCAGCATGTCAGATACCTGGAATTAAACATTACAGATTTCAAAGATTTTTCCTGGGGATATTTCGATATGTAATGTAATTCAGTCGTCTACAGAACTCTCCAAGGTGACTTAAATGTGATGAATCACAAAAACAGAAAGGAACAACCAAAGTAATAGTACCTCCCAGTCTTTCTCTCTGCCTTCCATGAACTTCAAGCCTTTGTCCAACTCTGCCTTCATCTCATAAACATGGGCTACAGAGTGGACTGACCAAGCATCATCTGGAGTCAGAGCAAGGCCCTTCACAAGAGTTTGAAACAACAAGAAGCAATATAGATGTTGAAAAGTAATCATATCGTACAGCAGAGTAAAATGAACATTCAGAAATAACTGCATTCTAAACACTTAACAGTCCTTCATTTCAGAATCTGAATCAGAATCAGGTTTATTTTGGCCAAGTATGTTTACACACACAAGGAATTTGGTTCCGGTTGATAGTGTCTCTCTAGTATTATACAGTGTCCTATAATTGAACTTAAATGCTATACAATATATACAATACACAATATACAATACAGGTCTGGGAAGGGAAGGTGCAGTGTAATTTAAGAATTATACAATAATGTTCCCCAATCTTTTCAACTAACCCTCGTGTCATACTTGGTATGCAATACGCATTCAGTTTCAAAGAGTCTGGTTTCCTTTGAGGTCTGGATGAGCTGTTTATTACTGTTGGTCTTTGACAGAAAATTACTTGCCAAACTAACACAATCAGAAAAGGCAAGGACGTTTCAAAACATCGTGCTACAATAATGGCAACAGCGTGTACAACAGATTATAATAGAGAAGAAAATCTCACTTCCATGGCCACTTTCTCAGCCTGGTCATAGAAACGAGCTTCCAGGAGACCAAAGGAATAAAGTCCTTTCAGGTAGCTGAGGGCACATGCACGCACGCACGCACGCACGCACACACACACAAAAAAAAAACTCTCATTGGGAGGGAACTAAAATGGCTCTTTTCAGACAGTGAATGAACCAGTGTAATAGAAATAAGGATAATGCAAATTATGATGCACGGCTACTCTGGCAGGGTTCAAAAATAACAAAACAGAGTTTAAAAGCACAATAGGTCCACTTTAAGCATAAAAATGCTAAGTATTACACACCAAATGACTCTAAACAAGCTCATTATCTTATATCCAATATGTTTCACAGCCTCATGCATCCATATTATCCCAATAAATCAACTTAGCACAAAAAGTGAGAAAAATTGTATCTGGGCAGTTATTTCTTTGTAACAATGCTTCTTGCCAATAAATCTCATACTGTTGGAAAGCCTGTTTATTTCCTCTTAAATGGTGCCACATTTGTGATGAAAATGCATTTGTGGGTTGAACCCTAACAGAAATTTCCTTATTTTTTGTGCTAAGTTTAGTGTCTATATTTAGACTGCACCCCAAAACAAGCATCTCTAGTTTTATTAAGCTGTCTTTTGTACCTGGACAAAGGGATGTGTGGTTTCCAGTGGGGAAGCACCCTGGCCACAGAGTCCCTCATTGGCATTTGGGCTCCCATGTAGAAGTAAGCATCATGTGAAAACTTGAGAGCCAGCATATCAGTTGGGTGGTCTAACAGAATATCTTCCCATACCTCACAAGCTTTGGGAAATTTTCTACAAGAAAAATGAACCAGTTTGATGTGTTTGATGTGCACCTGGAGAATCACAAATGTCAATATGCTTTGTGAGCAGATTAGAGGCCCTCAAAAAGTATAAGTATCTCATAGACAATACTGAGAGACAAAATGGCTCCTCAATATTACAATATATCTGACTATACCCTAGGGAAATAAGACAATGAATATAAAATCCAAATATTACATGCTAGACTGTGACTGAAATTTTGCATTAGAGTTTGGCACACAATATAAGATGATTTGTGGCAAGTGAGTAATCACATGGGGCCAGGCAGAATAACTGTAGAAATAAATAGCACGATAAATTTTAAAAAATGCTTATACTTCTGTGTTACATAAACACGAGTTCAACCTATTTCTTCTGGAACAGTGAAACTCATTTCTACTCTGATACTGACTGCACTATAGACTGTAGTGATAGATAAGATTAAATATGTAAAAGTCTCTCTTAGCATACAACTTTCCAGGAATGATTAAGCTACTTAATTTTAAAGTCATTATATGAAGATTTTGATATTATTAAATCATTAACATTTTAAATATTTTGATTAAATCAGTTTGTGCACTTAGAAAACTTTTGTAGTGTGCAGGCCTGTGTGACATATTCATTTTTAAACTAGGGACACTAAAATTATTTGAAATGATTCTGAATTTTATTTATTAAATATTTTTTACATTCGTTAATGTAGTTTTGTTTTTTGACTTCATGTTACTGTGAAAATTTCACTTGCAAACACACATTTGATTTCTTGTCATTTCACAACCACAACCTCCAATTTCAGAAAATTTTGTTTGATGCACGTTTCATATTGTCAACCAAATCTCAGGTATATTTAGTCCTTATGAGCAGGAAAAGATTCAAATCGAAATTTGGCCTGAACACAACCCAATGAAGCGCGGGCTGTTTCTTCACTGCGTCTCCTGCTGTGGTGGCCTGGCTCTTACCCATGTGAGAAGAGCTCCATGGCTTTGACATGGAGCCTCTCTCTGGGAGTGATGTCCTGGCTGTTGGCAAGTTCCACTGTTCTCCTCACAGCACTTGACAGACGCTCATTCAGCCTGGTGGAGCTCGTTGTTGCCACCAGCTCCAGGCCCGTACTGATCACATGGCCCATAACTACAGGAAAAACAAACAACACTGGTCTTTTCTTTCTGGACCGTCCAACTGCTGTAGTTACTATGGGGAAAATAATCACATGCACTTGTTTTGCCTTTGGACTAAAGTTAAATATTAAGAAGGATGCCCTAAAGGAGCTACTTAGTTCTATTTCTGTTTATGTGCGACATGAGATCACAAATAAAAGTTTTTCATCTTCGCTGTATGCCCCCACTGAACAACTGCAACTAACCAGCATTTTAAAAGTGCATACTGTCTCCACAAATTTAAAACATTGCTACCTTCATGCTTCCTTTTCAATATGTCCAAGATTAGGTCTGAACAAGGACATGAGCAAAAATAATTGTGCTTATTATTAATTTATCCAGACTGGATAAACCTGTTGTTTATAACTGATTTAGTAACCTGTTGTTTATAAATTATTTAGTGACGTGAGTAATGTTGAATTCGGAAGACCTCAAATTTTTCTTATGTAACCACATACTAGGATAATCAATTTCCGTGTTTACAGCAGCTAAAGTAAAAAGCGGCTTGCAAGTTCTGAGGAGAATCAATAAGTGTTGAACTTGCACAAAGGAGGGTAGATTCATTTGCATTAACAACTAAATGCTTGATCGGAGCTCAAACTGACAAGCTTTCCAACTACACCTAACAATGAAATAGTTTGGAGGGCCTGACCTCTTCCATGTTTATTTAAAGTACAGGGAAACACAGCCACATTTATTTTTTGGTTTTTCAGCAACATATAAATTTAACAGATATCTCAATTTTTGTCTTAACTTTTGTTGATTTCCTGCCTTCTAGCCAGTAGCACCATATGAGTTCCCATATTTATCAGAACTTATATAAAATAATAAACCAAGCATATTAAACTCCATTTCTATTTACCAAAATTTGGGTCAGCTGCCTGGACAGCAGAAATGCATCCTTCAATTCCTCCCAAGCTGTCATCATTCCTCCATTTCACATACTAGGGGCCAAACACAATTCATATGTTAAGTGCTCTTATTGTATTATTCATACACACACAGCAGTTTCTCACAGTGTGCAAACTGTATGGGTATGTGTATGTGGGACAGGTGATTTTTGTGTGTGTTAAGTATGCTACCTGCGTGAGTATGGCGTCATATATTTTACAAGCCTCATTACTGCTGGTGGACAGTGTAAGCCCCTCCGCCCTCCATGCCTGCAAGGACCGGAAATTAACTATGTAGACATTAATATTGCATATCACCGTAAGCTGTTTGCTGACAAACACACTGCAACAAAGCAAATTTTTCTGTCGTGCCAAGTCGGGTAGAACAACTTTCAGAGGCAGAGGTTAAAAATTTATTCAGCAAAAGGCAGTTCATTTAATTTAAATGTTACCCCCATTACCCCATAAATTACACATTTCTGTAAAAGCTCCTGCATGACTCACAGTTATCAATAGTGGACATTTCAGCATTACTTCTTATCAGGCTTGTCTGCTTCACGCCCCTGCCTAAACTTTTTTCCCCCTGAACTCAGAGCAGTAATAGTTAAATCCCAGCAGCCCGTCCTTCGCTTAGGTTTTGCTGAGTTTCATTAATGCTCTGAATCCCTACTGCCACTTAACTTTGCAACAAAAAAAGGGCGAATGTAGTTTTCTTTACTCGCGCTCTTCAGCAAATTTTATGCCTATATTATTGCTATCACAGTCACTGACCTGGCAGTCTCTGAAACTTGAAGAAATCATTTTTAAAGGTTCGGCTTCAGCTTCTCCGCTTTTTGTTGAAAAACCGCGTCAGATATCCGGTCAATAAAAAAGAAAACTGAAGAAAAAAAATAGGTCGGAAGTTGCCTTTTATTGGTGGTCCTTTCAAAATAAGTGCACGAGCAGAGTTTAAAGAGTCTATAATATGTAATGTTTTCAGAATGGATAAGCTTTATTTTGCTAACTGTCCTGCCATTTATAAGACCACACAGTTTTCAAGGTTAAAAAGCTCTTTCAATATTGTTCACATACCATTGGGTTTACTTGAGGAACCAGCTGTCTTTATTGGCTGAGGACAAGAAAAATATCCTTGGTAAGTGTGGGAGTTATCAGAGACAGCCTTGATGTCATATGAATCATCTTGGCTTTGGCTTGAAAAATTGAGTTTTTCATAGATGACAGCCATACAGCAGGCAGGGGGGGCCCAACATATGAAATGTGCAATTCTAGGTTTTTGATGTCTGACCAAGGCAGTTTATAAAAAAAAAAAAGAAAAAAAAAAGAAAATCAATTTTCTCCACCTCTGCTGAGATTATTAGATTTCAGCCACCCCCAGCCCACCCCCTCTCTCTTGTAAGTCCACCAATTTCATGGAAGTGCACCAATGAAATGTTGGATCATTTTAAGCTGTCTAGGTGCATTACAGTACACCTAACCAGCTACACTTGGCAGGTTAGAAGGCAGGCAGAAGTTAAATATGCTTCAAAATATACAAGAAAGGCTAAATTAATACCTTATGTACAGTATTCTACTACTTCCCTAATTCTATGTAGTCACACTGCACTATATAGCCTGCCTATTTGCATTTAGAAATTAATTCCTTTGCTACCGTTATCTGCAGAAAGGCTCAGCTAATCCTTTATTAAGCCTGGGCTTGTAATGAAAGCAGAGAGAAAGTCACAGAATCCCAAGCTGGCTAGGGCAGAATGAAGGATCCCCCCTCAAAAAAAAACTGATGATCAAATCTCTCTTGCTCATAAAACAACACATACAATTAAAAGTATTTTAGTGGACAAACAGGTAAAAGAACTGCATTGTTTTATTGCTGCTTTCAGCATACATCCAACACCCCTATGAATTTTAGCTACATGAAGCATTTACATTACAAGTCCTTTGTCGACAGAGTAGTTTAAAAATTAGGATTCACTTTCTTTACATATCTTTACAATTTGCACACGTTAATAAATATCAATACAATCATGTCAAACTTATAACACACCATCTAAAACAACAACCCAGAAAATCATGTAACTTCTTTTTTATATTCACAGCTCCTAAAGTCATAAATATAGCCTCTAGTATTTTCTACACTGTAAAACAGCAGCCATCTGGACTTTTACAGTTGGCCAAGAGGCTATTAGTCCACTAAGAATGTCCAACGAATAAATCAAACCAATATTCGTGTTGAATGCAGGTTGTGCAGTTCTTTAGGGTCCCATTTATGTGTTTATTTGGGGACCTGCTGTAAAAAAAATTTATTAAAAAAAGTACAAATCATGAGCTCCAGTGGAACACACAGATGTGAGTACTGGATACCTCCAAAAAAAAAAAAAAAAGGAAAAAAATAACTTAGTATAGAGAATGAAAATAAAAAGGCATCTTGTTCAAAGGTAAAGTATTAACACTGCAATATACAGTTGTGTAGTGTACTCTTTTCCCATCAGAAAGTCCTCTCATTAACAGTGACATCAGATCATTAACAACATCCCATTGTTAATACAGTCTTTCCCATGGATTCTTTTTAGTTGTATAACCTTGCTGCTGTTTAACAAAGCAGGAACTAAAATGTGAGCAAGCACTTGTAAACGTTAACCATCAGTGTGATATACAGTCAATGAAATCTCACGGAGAGGCCCATCATCATCAAGTCGTGTGAAATGATTAAAAGTTCGGATATAAGTCTTCTTCTATGTGCCTGCCGCCTTCATTCCTGACATGCAGTTGCTTATGAGTGCATGAGAGATACGCACAAGTGCAAGATAACGAGATTCTGGGCACTCTCCTGTGAATGCAAAACAAAACAAACAAAAAAGACAAGTTTTTCTGTTTAACGCAAACAATGATAATAAATACATAAAAACGTGAGTATATTTGATCGATTCTTAGTGGTGATTAACTCCGCAGGGGGAAGTAAAGAGAAAAAAGGAGCCTTCCATGGTATATTTGTGGTTTCTGAAGGATGCTGAAGTCAATTTGTCAGTGGGGGGGAGGAAAAAAAAAAAAAAAAAAAAAAAAAGGCAGCTTCAGCAGAGTAAGTCTGTACAGTCAGACTGACAAGACTGAGCCAGGAGACCTTGCTCCAACATTTAAAAACACACCTCTGCAGCAGTAACACTGAAAATGTGACATGTACTGCACATACTTACATTTTTTTTTTCTAACAATTCCTTTACATCAGCAGGACCGAACTGCATTCTTCCCTTTAAATAGTCAAGAATAAAGTCTTTAAACACTCTCCCAAACCCCCTCCACTCTTCAAGGTTAGGATGTTGAAGTTGTGAATATATATACTTGCCTCTCCACCCACAGACTGAGAGAGAGCAAGCATAACTGCAAAGTGATTAACATGTACTGCCTTCGGGCAGGGGATATGTAAACGCTGCAGACTGCTCCAACATCAGAGGCAATCATAGTGTACATGTTATGTTGGGAGGGTTCTTCACACATTCACTGCTCTAGGTGTGACAGTTTTCGGCAAATTGCCTGTGTCAAAGTTCAGCAGACATATTCATATCAAAAATGCCCACGAGAGACTGAGACATCTTACAACGACTCGAACCCTTTTCCCAAAACTTGACAAAATGATTTCCCTCCCATCAAGCCCAGTTGAGGTTGAAGCCTTTTGAGAGCATGACAGCCTCCAGGTCCTTGTCTTCCTCCTTCTCCCGAAGTCTCTGCTCCTCGAGGAGGGCAACCAAGGCATCGCGCTGCTCCACTACCTCCAACATCTCATTCAGGATCTGCTTCTCCTCAGCCAGTTCCTTCTCAGATTTCAGGTGGTCTGAAAGAAGCGCGTGCAAACGAGGAAACAAAGAAATTATACAGATATGAACATTAGGAGCCTGTTAGCCTGTTAGTTAATTAGCATTCAAGCGTTCACCTTCCACAGCCATCCGTTCCCTGAGTTCCTGCTGCAGTCGGCTCTGTCTGTCCTCCAGCTCTAACTCTCTGGCACTTTGGAACAGAATGAAAGAAGAGGAACGGGATAAGTTCGTGTCACTACAATGAACTACAGCTTTCAACAGCAACATTTTTCATCAGATTCTTCATTTATCTATGCAGGACTTAATGAAAACAAAAATGCACTAGCTGGTTCAAATGATGGTCTATTAATCTAAAAGCTTTTAATAAGCAATGATGAGATTATATTGGATGATTTAAGTGGTCCAAATGTAATAAAGTTGTTGTTCTATATTTTTATAATTTGATTGTTTTGTTTTTTTTTCCCCTTCAGTCACATATCGCAAGATGAAATATAAGTACCTTCATAAGGAGGCAAATAGTGTTAAACTCATAATAATTATAAAATGAGGAGGTAATAAAGCTTTTCTTCTCTAAAGTCTAGACAAGTTATAAATGCTAAATACTAAAATTATGACATAATATCACATTTAGGGTATTTAGCATAGGTAACCTATAATGTAATTCAGCCTGAGGCTGGGATGCATTTTGAACAATTGGCAACCTTTGAAAAGCAAAGCCAAAAAGTGGAGATGCCAAAAAATGCAGTTCCTCAAATGGCCACTTGAGACTGGCTCAAAGCCAAATCAAACCCCTTTAAAAACTCAATATAGCCAACTTTAGAGCAAAAGTAAACATTTTATAGCAATGTTTTTTGTTTGTTTGTTTCTTCAGGACAGTTTTGGTCTATATAACCAACTTCTCCATTCATGAAAACTGTACTGCTGTGTTTTTGGTTTCACCTCATCTTATTTGACTCATTAAACTGGACCTTCTGACCAGGTCTGTGGTGTTGGTGCCTTTTAATTATCTGCCAATTAATATTACTTGCTGTGCAGTTAACTGTACTAAAAGGTTTGTTCTCCAGCTTTGATGGCTGAAATAATAGTCTTATTGTATAAATGACTTTTTATATGTTTACATACTGTATGTGCAATGAACTCATACATATTTATGGCTGACTGATGATGCCTCGATATGTCCCAGTTATATTATCCACAGGCCATATCCACTTTACCAAGACTCACCCCTAAAATTAACCACTGAATTCACCTCAATCTCAGCTAACTGTTGGCATTTTCTAAAGATCTATACATCTTCTATCTGTACATTGTACCTAAAAATTCTGAAATTATCAGTCATGTTTATAAATGTATCTAAGTTAAATTAAAAAAAAAAAAAGAAAGAAAGAAATTGGCATATGAACAAGTGACACAACATCTAATAGCATCTAATCAGCTAACCAGTTTGCTTTGTTGTCACACTGGTAAAGCAATGTACTTACAATATCATGAGTTCTGACTCATAGCGGACTAGGGCATTTTTCTCCTGTACCAGCTTGAACCACTCCTGCATTAGTTTGGGATCGTCCTTCTTACCCATACCTGGAGGAAAGGAAGAAGCACGGAGTAGCAGTGAGATCCCTGATGGCTATGGCATGACACTCCTGTCACACATACAAGGACTGACACAGGCGATGCAATGACAGCCAAGCCAGGATGTCCTTGCTGACAGATGGTGAGGTGGAAGGATGGATTCAACACCAACGCGTTTTGCCATACTTAATGATGGCACTCAGAAAGTGACGTGGAGCTACGGGATTCAAATTTAGCATCTGTGCACATACAAACACACGCAATCCAGACACAAACACATACAGACAATATCTGTTGTTGCAAAGTTGAGAGAGAGTTTGTGTTACCCAGTTTGGCCTTTTTGACAGATGTAGCTATTCTCTGAGCAACTCCTATAGGGTTTTTTTTTTTTGCAAGCGTGGGTAATAATAAAAAATTCACAAGCCCACCAATCAATATCTAAGGCATTAGAGAGAAATAAATCCAAGGACCTATGGAAATTCTTCATCCTCCCCCTGCCCACATATTGACCCACCAGCAGAAATTAAATCCTTTACATCCCATTCAATGCTCAGCGATTTTAAGGGTACGAAATAAGTATGAATTATTCTGCTGTCTTTACATATTCAATTACATACTAAAGTGTTATAGGATGACTTATCACTGAGACCAATAGAGAAGTTCACACTCCTCTATTAACTCTGCCATAGGGACAAGCATATTTAGTGATGCTGGCATCATGCATTGCAGAGCAGCTGCACACTTCTCCTGTAGCCCCATTTAGCTATGCAGAGAAGACCAGTCTATGGGGCATGCTCAGTAAAGGTCTGCTGTCGGGGCGATGCACCCTTTCACTTATCTGACTGCAGCAGGTGGAGCCAAGCGGTCTCAATGAAACATCACAAGGCGAACCTAGACGCAGCGTGACATACTTAGCTGGGGAAGAGGAGGGACTTGCAAAGCGAAAAGAAAAAACATTGTACACACATAAACAGCATGGATGTGGTCTCGGGGACTGGCTGTTGCTAATTGACAGACAAGGGACAGAGGGGGCAGAGCTGGAGAGAGAGCTGCACACACTTAAGAGTAACAGAACATGAGAAAAAAAAATTAAAAATTGCAAAACCAGACCTGATTTACCAAACCTATTGTACAATGGGAGCTTTTCCCCCCTGAGCTACTTCTGTCTGTTCCACTGCCACCACCCTTCAGCCAAGGCTCCCATCACAAAAGAAATGGTGGCAAAAACAACAATAAAAGAAAAAACAAAAACAAACAAAAGCAGATCACACACACACACAAAAAACAAAAAAAAAACACAAAGGCAGGTTTCTTCAAATGGACTGAAAGCTCCACTGACTGGTGTTAAAATACAAAAACACTTGTGTAAGACTTGAATATTATAACAAATCATCACAACATGCGGGTTTCTCGTTGACGAGCTAGCCGGGTCTCAGCTGTTCATTGCTCAGTTTTATCATTTCATGATTGCATGACACTGTAAACATTTATTCAAACGTTAAGTAGCAGAATTCTTCAAAACAACCGCAAAAATGCACTTAATGGATTTCAGCCAGAAATCCAAACAAAACACATGCTACTGATTAAAGACACACCATGGCTGAGTAGTTTCCCCTTTATGTGACTACAGTAGTACTTAAGAGACATTTCAGGCCATTACTCCTCATGTTGAAATGGCCTTAAATATTGCATGTTTCTACCATAGAATAAGCTGCAAACATTATACAAGGAGGAAATAATCCATTATTGCTAGTAAAGAGGTATGCTATAAGCTAAAGCTTGACTTTAAATGATTTACACTGTCAAATACCTGTTGAGGACTCAAGCATCCATTAGTCGGAGCGCAGATGCTAATATATTACAATGTTTTGGGAAGCTATCCGGAATTCTATACCACAATATTTCCAACAAAGATTTTTTTTTTCCCAACATTATCTATCAGTATGGAAATTTCCTTTTTACTTCAGTTGGATTTTAGAGAAACCTACTGAGCCTAATGTCACACAAACAGTTAGAAAAAAGTAGGAGGAGAATGGGGAGGGGAGCAACGGTGTAGCCCAGTTCTGGAGATCCTTACACTTGCCAAGGTAACCTGCCACAACTGTCAGCAGATGCAGCGAGGTTATGTTACCTTCAGGGGAACAGCAGGGGCAGAAGGAGAGTGGTCTTCGGCGAGGCATCCCCACAAAGGGCTCAACTTCCACAAGACAGAGGGGAAAGAGCGTGAGGGAGTGACGCAGGTGGGCACATTAGGGGGCAGGTAAGAAATTGTAAGAATGGAGGAAATAATGTGGGAGAAAGAGAACAGACATCACATGGGGGAAATAGGGTAGAGGACAAAGAGGGGTGCAGGAGGAAGGGGAGGAAGGGCAAAGTGAGGAAGAAAATATCAGAGAGAAAAATCAACAGGGGACGGGAGCACTGAGATAGGGAGCAGACAAATCACCTAGAGAGAGGAGGCGGGAAGAGATCAGCTATGTGGTGTGAGAAATGAAAATATGGGATAAAAACAAGAACAGAAAACAAGGAGGGAAAAAAATCTAGAGCACAGAAAGGGAAGATAGTCCTGTTTGATATTACAACTGTAGTTCTTCAGTTGATTTTTAATTAGGCAAAAGAACCTTATGCCAATTATAAAATATCTATCCACTACATACATAGCCAGTGGTTATCATAGTATATAAAATGATTTATTCCTATTATCAAACCCATTACTGGTCCTTAATCTATCTCCCTCAGACAGATACTTGCGTCTTCTTTAACGTGCTTCTACCGGTGGGTTTAGACCACCTGGTGGAATTTCTTGGCGGTGTGCTGACTTCTGAGGTGCAGCTTCTTTTTAATTCTAAATTAGTATTCTCTTTTTCTTTCCCCCCTCTTATTTGCATTCATAAAAAAAAAGATCTTCTCAAAACATAAAACTACAGATAGTGGAGGCTATACTTTAATAAATGCCTAAAATATAGACTAGAAAATATGTGTAATGCAAAGCACATTTCACTTGTAACTTAAGATGGAGAAAAGGGGGAGTTGGGGAGAATATAGAGCAGATCTTTTACAGTAGCACACATGCATGGGCTTGTACATGATATAAACAGGAGAATGGCACAGTATTTTCAGGTTGGAAGGTGAAGAGGCTGTAGAGAGTGAAATGCTGGATAGTTACTACAAAGGACTATCACAGAGAAGACCCCCAAAAAACTGCAGCGCAGAGAGACTGGAGACCTAATAAAATGTTTATGGCTTCCCCAAATCATGCAAATGTCATTATGAAATGCGTCACTTGCTCAATAAATCCACACTGAATCTCGTAATTATTAAAGTTAATGATTGCATTTCTAAGTAAATCTAATAAAAGCAGTAGAAAGTACAACGGGGAAAAAAAAAAACTGCCCGGCTTTAATATTTTTGTTGTTGTTGTTGTTTTCCCTGCAGGGCTCATCTGCTACCACAAACCCTATAACCCAGTATTCAGTTAAAGTGCTACAGTTCTTCATCACCCCACCAAACACAAGAAGTAGGACAGAGAGGACTAATGGAAAATTGTCAGGAAGCTAGGAGCATTTTCTATGATACATCCAGACCGCAACACAAACCAAACCCAAAACTGTTCTTACACTTTGAATTAACTCAAAAACAACAACAAAAAACTCCAGGCTAGATCTGAACTGGTGAAACGCCATGCCCCTGTTAGACTTCCAGTTAATCAATTACAGGAGAAAAGCTTGGATGCTTGTATATTCACCTTTATATAAAAAAACAAAACAAAAAACTTCACAATCTTCCTTTGGATGAGTGGCGACAACCAGCAACACAAAACCACAGAGACGCACAGGCCCTGCTTAAGGAAATGTTCATTTTTCTCCTTCCTGCTGAAAATTATATTTAAACTAAATAACTGAAAGTCAAACACATGTTTATAACAAAACTCCACTGAATTCACAGCAGATGTGAGGCCATAAAGATGCACTCTTCTCATATTCAAGTCTAAAAAATAACAGTGGACGTGACACGATGTTTGGCCCATACACAGGACACAGTAGCTATTTAGCAACCACAGTTTACACACAGCAGCTAAAGGTTTAAAGGTTGCAGCACTGCCCATTAGCAAATGAACACACACATACACACACACACACTCACTCACTCGGGGAGTTATGCAACTGAGCAGGTATGAGAAAGTCAGGGGATTGCTGGGACTACAATACAGCACTACAGCAGGACAGAGCTCTGAGGCAAAGCTAAGAGGCCAGGGGTTTAGTACAAGTCAGTACAAGGCAGGTTATATAACACTTTCACATGTGTGATTGTGTGTATGGCTGGCTGTATGCAGGATTGGATGCAGAGTCTGACCTTTGTGAATCTACAAGACAATCATACTCTAGCTTCAATGTGCAAGTTCAAAACATGACTAGATACAATGAGGTAAAAATGTCAGATGTGGTTCTGGCTGAATTTATTTGAACCAAATCATAAATCACAACATCTCTGTAAACTTTAAATATAATGTGAGGGTTAACAATACGGCACAGCGGAGGGTTTTTTGTAGTTATTTCTTTGAAAGACAAGGCTGGTGTTTTTTCTTATTGTTGAAATTTGGAAAACATTAATTAAAAGATTGATGCAAACGCTCTTTTAGTCCCTTTATATGCTTTGCCTGTGGCATTATTCCCAACATGTATCCTGTCCAACTAAAGATGTAAAAGAAGTAGAATCAGCGCATTGGTGGTTTTGGTCTCTTCATGGGACAGATTACATAACATTGCCAGCCTTTAAGCAGAAATCACAACTCGCTACTTGCCATGATTTCGTTTGATAAACAATATAATATTCTATCTGGTAAGTGAAATGTTTTAATGAATATGCAACAGAGGACCAGAACTCTAATGTTCTGGTGGAACCCACAGCTCATTTACAGTGTTTCTTTGAAAGCACAAACGTATATTGCTGCTCTAATATCACTCTTTGCAGTACGGCGCTGCTTGCTCGACTGCAGCAAACAGTCTACAAGCAGCAGAGTGACAAATAAAAGTTACTTATTAATTCATTCATTCATCATTCATAAGTTTATAGAGATCAAAGACAATCTTAAGAGGACAGCATGAGGCCAAGTGTCTGATCTCGGTTTGATGTAAAGAGTGTCTGAACTACAAACCCAGTAAAGGAGAAAGCGAGGGGGAATGGGGGAGGGAGGGTAACGGAGCAGAGTATTGCAGTGGCTAAAAATCAACCAGCCAGGCAGCCAATCGAGGTAGATATGAGGGGGGACAAAGCTCAAGTAGTAAAACAGGGGGGAGGAAGGACAGATTGGGTTAGCCATCAGGTTAGTTTTAAAGCGACAGATTTGAAATACATACCGCCCAGATGCAAGTCCAGGATTTCACTGTAATTAGAATCTCCCCAATAGTCTACAATGACAGGGATATATTAGAGATAGGAGTTACTTCACACGGCCCCAAACTGGGCACACAAACACACGCACGCACGCACACACAGATCTCCAACAAAAGCAAGTCATGCATGTTCTTTCAAACATACAGACACACACAGAGTCCATCAGTACTCACCACAGTTCATAATGCAGTCATCTTGTGCAATACGACAGAATATTTCCCATAATAATAATAATAAAAGACTGCTGCATAGATTTGCTGTATTGCTGTTTACTGGGCCAGTCCGCAGCGTTGCTCTGTTGTGTGTGCGCGGACATGGTGAGGAAATTGCTCTGTTTTTGTGTGTATTTGATTTGAGCAGAAAGGAAGAACCAGCCCTCCTATTATGCGCAATTCAATCTATGTGCGTTGAGATCTTTGAGTGCAACAGATCAGCTGGAAGCAGCGCTGGATTGCTGTTATGCATTTCCAGCGCTGCAATAAAAGAAAGACAAGACGTCTTAACAGACAAGAGCTCAGTAAATATCTGCATCAAGTCACTCAACCACAGCACATATTTTCAGAAATGATTCCAATAAAGAAGTTGTCAGTTGACCAATCTGAATTTGATTTTTTTTTTTTTTTTTTTTTTTTAACATTCTGATTGCATTTAGAAAATCAAACGTGATCTGAGTATTGATTGGAGAAGTAGTGAAGGAGACAAGAACGCATCCAGAATGAGCACACACAAATCTATGTCGGGGACACACATTCTCCTGTTTGCATGCAGCCTGGACTGACGATGACAGACATTATGAGTGAACAGATATCAACATGTTCGGAGATGGAGAACTGTTGCAGTGTGTCACCACAGATGGACCCTACATAACAGTGTCACATGTGATTAATTAAAGGAAAAAAAAAAAAAAAAAAAAGAAGAAGAAAACTACAGTAAAATCTAATACCTGATCTTCTTTTGTGCTGTTTGGGTAATGTACAAGTACCTTTATACAATCCTTTAAGAGAGTAGAGTATTACACAAGTTAAAACATACTCAAACATTAGATTGGATAAACGGCGGACGGGAAAAGTAAAACAGACATTTGGTTGGTGAGAAAATTGACAAATTTAAATAAATGCTCAGTGCATCTAAATGCATGCATTTGCATTATTAAAGTTTTCATTTGATTCCATTTTCCATGAAGTACATTAGGCTGGAATATACAGTAGCAGTCAAAAGTTTGGACACACCTTCTCATTCAGTGGTTTTTCATTGTTTAAAAAGTGTCTGCATTATAGATCAATACTAAAGTCATCAAAACTATTAAGAAATACATATGGAATGATTTAGTAAACAAAAAAGGCTTAAACAAACCAGAATAGGTTTTATATTTTAGATTCTTCAAAGTAGGCACCTCTTGCTTAGATGACAGCTTTGCACATCTTGGCATTTTCTCAGTCACCTGGAATGGCTTTCAGTTTACAGCTGTGTCTTGTCAAGAGTTACTTTCTTGAATTTCTTGCCTTCTTAATGTGTTTGAGACCATCAGTTGTGTTGTGAAGAGGTAGCGTTGGTATACGGTGAATGGCTCTATTTGAGCAATGTTCTAATCCATCTTACGGCAAGAACTACTCAACTAAGTAAAGAAAAACGACAGTCCATCATTACTTTAAGAAATAAACGTCAGTCAATCCGGAAAATTTCTAGAACTTTAAAAGTATCCTCAAGTGCGGTCGCAAAGACCATCAAACCTTATGATGAAACTGGCTCTCATCAGGATCGGCCCAGGAAACGAAGACCAAGAGCTCCCTCTGTTGCACAGGATAAGTTCATCAGAGTTACCAGCCTCAAAAACTGCAAGTTAACAGCACCCCAGAGAAGAGCCCACCTAAATGCTTCAGAGTTCAAGTAGCACACACATCTCAACATCAACTGTTCAGAGAAGACTGCGTGAATCTGGACTTTATGGTCAAATTGCTACAAAGAAGCCATTTCTAAGGAAGAACAAAAGGAAGAGAATGGCTTGGGCCAATGTGAGATTTTTGGTTCCAAAACGCCATGTCTTTGTAAGATGCAGAAAAGCTGACCAGATGGTTCCTACATGTGTAGTTCCTACCGTGAACTATGGAGGAGGAAGTGTCCTGGTGACACGGTTGGCAATTCATTCAACTTGAAGGCACACTTAACCAGCATGGCTGCCACAGCATTTTGCAGCAACATGGTTTGTTTTTCAACAGGACAATAACCCCAAACACACCTCCAGGCTATGTAAGGGCTATCTGACCAAGGAAGGGGGTGATGGAGGGTTGGTCAGATGACCCGGCCTCCACAATGACCTGATCTAAACCCAAGTGAGATGGTCTGGGATGAGTTGGACTGCAGACTGAAGGTAAAGCAGCCAACAAGTGCTCAGCACCTCTGGGAACTCCTTCAGGACTGTTGGAAAACCATTTCAGGTGATGACCTCATGAAGCTGATTGAGAGAATGCCAAGAGTGAGCAAAGCTGTAATCAAAGCAAAAGGTGCCTACTTTGAAGACTCTCAAATATCTAAGACATGTTTTGGTTTGTTTAACACTTTTAAGTTTACTACATGATTCCTTACTATGTGTTCCTCTGGATGACTTCAGTATTAATTTACAATGTAGGAAAAAAAAAAATTAAACATTGAATGAGAATGTGTCCAAACTTTCGACTGGTACTGTATCTTCATCGTTGCAAAGACGACCTCGGAACTTTATACTCGTGCAAATCTACATCATGTACGTATTATATTATTACTACTGAGCACAATTTATGGCTGCACGCTTATAAAAAAAAAAAAAATGCTCGATATAAACTGAACTGCTCTCAAAGAAATAATTTATTTCTCATTTCGGAAATATATTGTCTGTGATAGTCCCTTGTCAGAAACAATTTCAGCTTATTACTTTGGAGAACCAAATGTGTTTTTCTTGCATACAGATCTACATGCTGAATTATGCTTCAGCACAAGTGAATAAATGGTAAATGCAGACAGTGATTTCAGTACAATCAAATGAACACAAAGGGACAGCTTTTCTGAATTACATAATCCTGATCATGGTTGTTAATATTGTTCCCCTCAGGAGCTCTAGAAAACGCTGAACTCATCTCATATAACGGGAAGACATGGCCTCACAGCACCGGAACTGTCGAGCAGCTTTCACGATCAAGATTTTATGTCAAATTTATAGCAAATTACTTGTAAAATATTAATAAGTGAGGTGTCTAATATGCGATATTAAAAATGCACTAAGCCACATAGGAAGCGAAACTGAATTACAAATGGATAAAAAAAAAAAAAAAAAAAAAAAAAAAAAAATATATATATATATATATATATATATATATATATATATATATATATATATATATATATATATATATATATATATATATATATATATATATATATATGATTTACAAGTTGTTACCTGCTTCTCCTCTCAAAGCTTTCTCCACAGCTACACCCCTCTCTTCCAGCTGCCTCTGCTTCTCCTCCACCTGCTCCAACTGCCTCTGAATGATCTGAACAGACAAGCAGTCACACATTATTAATGGAATTGGTACGCAGAGGCACATCTGCATCATAAACGCACAGGTGCACAGAGTGATAATTAACTACCAGTAATTACACTCAAGTTTCCCAAAACCTGCAAAAGGGAAGAGTCCATTGATGCAACTGTTTGCTCTGATTAAATATAAATGTCAGAAGTGCTGATGATTACTATATTGATGCCTCCAACTAAAGAAGACATTTGTGTTTAACACATTGTTAAAAGTAACAAGAAAATGCATAGATTCCAGTCACTGTCTTCTCTAGAGCTGAGTCAGTGAAATGTGAGCCTGACTACAGAATTACATAATTCAGAATGGATATCCTACCTAAACAAAGGATGCATCTGGCTACAGATCAAA
Source organism: Archocentrus centrarchus (assembly GCF_007364275.1). Taxonomy (NCBI): domain Eukaryota; kingdom Metazoa; phylum Chordata; class Actinopteri; order Cichliformes; family Cichlidae; genus Archocentrus; species Archocentrus centrarchus. The sequence goes on along the minus strand of NC_044351.1, from coordinate 28,586,991 downwards.
ATATTAGAGTCACATTAGAGTGACCACATGGCATAAAGCATCAAGAGGACTTTTTAAAATCAGAGGAAGAATGCAGAATCTTAAATTTTCAAATGATGTGTTAAAAGCAGTCTTTTATTTATTTTTTTTTTATTTAAGAGAATATTACCTGGGCTCTGTGGAGTCTCTTGAGTTCCTCCTGCTTAGCCTGTCGTCGTGCAGCTTTTTGGACTCTACGTGTCAGCTTGGCATTGAGCTCTTCCTCTGTGTAGGTTTTCTGGGTGGAATAACAAAAACATGAATCAGAGAAGTCTCATCCACATGGTCCTAATGTATGAAGGTGGCTCCACAGGGTGCTGAGGAGGGAAACTGACTGGATCTTCTAGAAGGATGCACAATAGCACAATGAAAACTAGCTGAGGCTAATTAACACTTCATCACTCATCTACAGGTTTCTCAGGGGCTAGAAACTGGAAGATATGCTTGCAAAAAACACAATGTGAAACACTTCATATAAACTTACAGTAACTGCAAGGTCTGTTATAATCTTTCACAATATAATATGTTCCACAATAGGCAATAATTATATAAAGGAGAAGAAAAAAAAATGGTTTCCCCTTTAACATGGATGGACAAAAAAAGCTGGCGCAAATCAGCAGAAAGAGAAAACAGTACTGAGGAAAAACATGTCAAAAGTTATTCCAGCAGCCAGACTGGAGTAAATACAGTGCCACAGTGACAGATTAATATCATACCAATCACAGAGGAACAGCCTGGGGTGTCAAGAGATGCAGAGGTATCATGGTGACCAGAAAAGTGAGCACTATTGGAAAAGTCTTGTTTTAATAGAGCGGATATTCAGCAGTCAGCGAGTGAGTGAGTGAGCGAGCGAGCTGTGCGGTCCGACTGTCCCATGCATCCAGACAGAACGATTATTAGCTTTAGGCCAGCTCTACACAGGGTGTTATGAAAGTAAACTGGCACATGTGCAGGAAGAGGAGGCGGGGGGGGTGGGGGTTATCAGTGGGAATGTATGTAATACTACCTTTGTGGCATACGATCTCTTGAACGCCAGTGCGTGAGGGACATAAACAGACTTGGGGGAGACGAAACATAAAAGGGAGGAAACAAATATGATACAGATGATATGATTAAATGGGTTAATGATTATGTTAAATTAAATTAAAATAAAACGCATAAAAACAGTGAGGGATGGTCTAGTTGGTACAATCAAAACAGGCAATGTTAATATCATAAAATAAAAAATTAAAAAAAGACAAGGTGCAATGAAATTAACTATAAATATGTGACTCTAAAACAAGAAACTAAAGAGTAAATCATTTTACGACGAGGTGTCATATCTAATACACAACTATGATGTTTATATGCATTACCAATACTCACAGATCTGAAAAAACAGTTACTAATGACTAGTCTATGGATTTCCCATGGGCTCTCACTAAATTTCACACAGCCTAAGAGGCATGACAGCTTTAAACTCCTGTTGCTATAGCTGTATGAAGTGAGAAGTCAGATCAATAATCATGGATAAGAAAAAAAACATTAATCATACACCAATCAGCCATAACATCAAAATTACAGACCGGTGAAGTGGACAACACTTTCCACCCTGCTAAAAAGCAATGCTCTGCTGGGAAACATTGGATCCTGGCATTCATGTAGATGTTACAGGCTTTAATATCGTGGATGATCTGTGTGCATGTCTCCAAAATATACACCAACAAGGCAAAATAGGAGCACGTCTGAGCTTCATGCCTCTGGCCCTGAGTACAAATGTATCTACTATATTTAAACCACCGGAAACACACACAGAGACTGGGCAGCAGCAGTGAATATAATGTTGAATTTCAGCCATAAATACAATTGGATTCAAATAAAAGAGCTCATTTGATAAAATTTAGGGTTTTGTGACAAATGCGTGCACAGTTCTAACATTATTTATTCATCCAGCACACTGAATAAATCCTCCTTTTGAAGAATTCACTTGCCCAGACCTGGAAAAATATGGTTTTATCATGATTCCAATATTTTCTTATTCCAATACCTCTTTAAAAAGAGATGAAATAACATAAAAGATTTATGTAAGGTTAGCTTGCGAAGCTACCGGCAAGTTATATGAACTCACTTCAAGTAAAAGACTGGTAATACTAAATGGTATTATTCACAAATATTAAATTTTCTGAAATCCAAAATTATTTAACCCCTGCTGCACAATACCTCCTCGTCGTCTTTGTCCAATTCTCGCTTAACCTCCTTCTCCTGTCCCCTTTTTTTATGCCTCTCTTTCACACCCTTTTTTTCCTTCAACTCCCTCCTTCTTTCCTTTTCCAGTTTCTCCTCCTTTATTGCCTCCTTCTGCAAGCCTGATACTAGGTCAAAGATGTCCATGTGCCTCTGGGAGTGGAAGAGATTATATTAAAATAAACATTTTTTAAAAAGTATTTTCGAAAGGAAGTAAAACAGAAACCGGTACGCTGGATGTAATGATGATATGTATGGCCTCACAAAGCAAGACTGGGCATTTTTAATTCACTATTGTTACAGTTTAAATAGTTTAGTTTGCACTTTACATCTGATCTGATGAACTGGTAGTCCATGTGAGTAAAAGGTGAGGAGGGTCTATGACCCAGATCATCCACAAAAATTACTTTTTAATAAAAAGGCCGCACTATCAGTTGTTTTTCAAAATAAAATATCCCATCAAAAAGGAGCTCGACCAACTCAGATTTGGCTTGGTAAGGCTATACGTGCATTAACACTTAATGACAAAGATGTGACAGCTGTATTTGCATATATTGTTACTCACATCTGCCTTTGACTTCTGGGAGGATCTCTCCAGAACATCGTCGCAGGACAGGTCAGAATCTTCAGAGAAACTCAGGTTTCTCCGTGATTTCAAGTCTGCATCAAACAACAAGTGAAGACAATAATCAGCCTTTTCTTTTCCTGAAAAATGAAACCTCCATCACCACAACAAGAAACAAGCTTTGGAGGACCTCTCTTACCTGAAGATCTTCCGAGAGGTGATGTTTTTTTCTTCCCAGAGTCCTGAGTAGTGGAGCTGGACGATGGTGTACTCGGACATGATTTATCGTCCTTCTTCTTTTTGTCCTTCTTGTACCCTGAGAAGACGGCCTTCCACAGTGACTTGTGTTTGGGAGGCGTCTCGTCTGCACCGGAGAGCCTGCTGCTTTCATTCTTGGCTTTTTTCTCCTTCTTATTTTTGCGCGGTGAGAAGAGGGAGCTTCGTTTCTTACTTTTACTTGTAGACGAGCCATCTGACGAAGCCACTGAGCTGTCCAGACTCTTGTTGCTGCTAAAGAAACGCTCTGATAGAGCCTCTGACTTCTTTGACTCCAAAGCTTTCACAGCTGATATCTTTGGGGATCCAGCTGACTTTTTACTTTTTCCAACAGCGTCTGGTGTTACATTCCAGGCCACTTTAGGTGAGGCACCCTTTTCTGCATCAGACTCTTTCATTTTGCTTAATTGCTTGGCCATAGCTTCTTTTAGAGCTGGGCTCTTCACAGATTTTTCTCTGGCCCTTATTCTCTCCTCAGCAATCTCTCTGGCCTCTGGAGAGAATTGAGTTGCCCTCTGGGTCTTAGAGACTGGGTTGACTGGGATATTGGGTTTACCATTTTCCATTGCTAGTGCCAAATGCATGGGAGGTTTTTCCCTACTGGGCTTGCTAGTGGGTGGAGTATAATACCTGTTCATGCTTGAGTCTGGTGTCCGGTCATCGTAGGTCTCCTCCACATCATCAGCAAAGGGAATCTCCTCCACAGTCTCCACAAATGACTTCCTCACCTCCTCCGGCCGTGGCTTCTCCCTCTTTTTCTCCCTCATGACAACCACTGGGGTTGTTTCTGGAGTTGCCTGAGGTGAGGAGACTTTCCTGGGTGCTGGTTTGGGCACAGACACAGGGCTCAGCTGGGTCCTGGGTGCAGGAACAGGGGTAGTGGTTTTTGCTGGCTCTTTGGCATGCTCAAATGGAAGTTTTTCAGTTCCATTGGTCCAGGACACCTGGTGTCGCTGCTGCCTGAGCACGGCCGGAGACTGATTAGCAGGCACGGGTGGTGGTGGACTAGAGGGCGGCGTCAACATAGCAGAGTCAGATGTGTTATAGCTGTCACTGTTTACAGTCTGGCTTGTGGCCACACTTCCATTCAAGCCCAAGCCGGAGCTGCTGCTGATGTCCCTTTTATCAGAACCATCACTCTTGGGCTCTACAGGAGCAATAGGAGTAATGACCTGACCCTCAAGAGTGATATTGAGTCTGCGAATGACAGACCGGCCAGTAAAGGCAGGCTTCTGTTCCTCTGACACATCTGGAGTCTGAATCTTAGCGAGGGTGGAATCCTGTGTTGGAGTCTTAATAACGCTCCTCTCTAAGATTTTACTACTGCGGTCCAAAGGAGACAGGCCAAGGCTCTTTCTTATCTCAGCACTCTTCAACCAAAATTCCTCAATAATATCTGTCTTTTAGATGGCGTTTCCTCTGATGAGGAATTTGCTGACTCTAGCGTGGCCTTGTCGGTTTTGGGCACAGGCGTTGACGTGACTGCAGGGACAGGCTGAGTTCTGACAGGAGAATCAGAAGTGAGGGGTGATGAGGGTTCATGGCAGGGCAAAGGCTGGGCACAGATTGGGGAGAGGGGGTTTCCTGTAAGAGGGCAAATGGAGCGGTGAGGAAAGATGGGAGCTTTAGGTCCTTGAGTTTCAGGTAGGGGTGTGGGTTGGGAGCAAATCGGTGAGATCACTGGTGACTTGAGAGGTGACTCACTGGGTGGCTTTACTGGAGAGGCAACAGGTGGTTGGGTGGGTGAGACAGGGGGAGGTGAAGTAGTAGTTGGGGTCTTGACTGGAGCAGCAGTAGCATTAGTAAAAGAGGGAGCGGGAGAGAGATCCTGGAAAGGAGCAGGTGAAGGGCACAGTGGGCTCCTGGAAGCTGGAGACAGAATCACATTTTCTTGCTTTGTTTCCTCTGGGATGAACAAATCAGGAAAAAAGCGGACCCCAGGAGATTTTACTGGACTTATCTACAAAAAAAACAGAGGAGTTTAGGATTTAGTTAAAAGCTATCAACTGCTTTCAACTTGAGAAGCATGGAACTATCTCACCTGTGTTTCAGGCTCTGGGGATGGTTTAAGCAGGGAAAGAACAAAGTCTTCCTTTTGCAGGCTGACGCCGGATGGTTCTGAATTCACAAAAAGACAAAAAAATGGCACCGCCTTTTATTTATGTAAAACACATCTATATGATCAATTCAGAGGAATGGTTTGTGACACGTACCAGTACTGGAGGCTGTTGCCAAGCTTTCTGATTTCTTGTCTTCCTCGGGAAGTGCTTCACCGTGCTCGGAGCGGTGCAAACGAGCCTCAGCTTCTGCATCCGAAGGGATGTCATCTGGAATTTCAATATAACATCAAATATTTCATTATTACACAGCTTTGTAACTTTAATTATCTGAGTCATTTCAGTTTGATGAAGAGAGTTCTTTGTAAACAAAAATGCTATTTTCCACATGTTAAACACTTGATGGATTCATTATTATTTGTAATATTCTGAGTGTTTACCCTGATCCATCTCTGTGCCAGGCTCCACATCTGGACTGTCTGCTTCTGCTTCAAGTACTTCATCTTCACAAGGCTCTGACATGGAAAAAAAAATGGAAAGAAATTAGTTGTCAGGCTATTATTATTGTGCCTTTAGACAATAACTGTGAGAGAACTTTTTCCTGCACCCTTATAATGCAAGCTCGAACAAATCTTTTCTCAGAAATTCTGACAGTAAGGTGAAAAGCTATCAAGGCCAATTTTGAAAAGCTGAGTACAAAAATTAAAGGTTGAAAAAGGTGACTAGACTTTAAAATCAAAATCCTTTTTACTTCAAACAGCGTTACAAAAGAACTTGGGCAAAAATACAAATCATACAGTTTAAGTCTGTCAGTGTGAGCAAAGGACTGGCACTAGTAGCAGTAGCATTAGTAAGTAAAAAAAAGATACATGCAGCATCTTTAAATTAGCAAGTGGAAAACATGTGATCCAAGCATAAGCACAAACTGGTTAAACCACGGCTAGAAACCAAAAATGGGGGATATGGAAACAATTTTCCTGAAATGGAATAAACTGAAACAGTTTATTCATGCAGTTATATATATCAACTTTAAACAACAGATTGGCTAAGTACACTAAATAGGCCACTGTTCATGTGAGTGCACAGGCTCACAGGCTACTAAAAGAACAGTCTAATGGGTCCGATCTCTGCTGGAGGTCTTTACTGAGCTTGTAACCCTGAACTCAAGGCCGGTACAAGGGCTTCAAATAGAAGTGTAGGACTCTCATTCAATTCATTCAAGCTCTTGATCAGCTGATAATGTACTTCAACACCCACACTCTCTGAACTTAATGGAAGTACAAGTGCCATTAAGAGGTGAGGCTCCCAACACAGTGGTGCCTTGTGCTTTCAAATCTTGATAACTCACTCCCCGGAATATATTACATTACAGCATGACACACAGTGCAAGTGAAAAGAAAATATATATTTTGGAAATTAGAAGGGTAGAATGTGAAGTTTGGTTATGAAAGGTGAAATACAGATGCTGATCTGATCCCAGGAGAGAAAAACCTCTTGAGAGTGATAGCCTTACAGCAGGCATGCTTGTGAGTTTACTGGTCTCTGCATGTATTTATGCATGCTCCACAAAAAAGGCCAGCTGATAGACAGACAGAATATGAGTCTAAGACGGGATGTCAGGATCCCTTCCAAGTCTGTGCTACCTCCAGACAGGGACTCCAACCAGACTCTCACTGCCTCGTGTCGGGCGGATGTGTGGGCAGGGGCTACATTCAAACCAGAAGATACAGAACAAGGAGGGATAGATGGCAGGGAAATAACAGTAAAGCAATTAGACACATGAGAAACAACACGGCAGAACACAAAAGAACAAAAAGAGAATAAAATCAAAAGGAACTGACAAGAGGGTTATATGGCGCACTGGGATGCAACTGGAGAACGTTATGTTCACCCCAGAGGGACAACAGTGACTCTGAATGACAAATTAAAAGGCTGAACACAAAATTAGACATTCCGAGAAATAAAGCAATGTTACAAAAATGTACAAATCAGAGATAATTATAAAACAACAGTTGGGTTAGTTGGGATCCTCCTGTTGCAGACACAGACAAACAAACAGGACAGCAGCAGCCACACTTGCAAAATAAGACGCCCTGATCCTGAACATGGTGAGACCCACAGCCTTCCCAGGTGTAGAGCCCCCTGGGTGGGTTACCTGCGGAGGAGGGATGCGTGAGCTCAGAGGGCTGGGAGAGTTGGGAGGCTGAGGCCAGCTGGCCATCCTTGTCTCCCTCAGACTCTAGGTGTGTTCTCAAACCTGGGATTGCGCTGGGATCCACAGGCTGCAGGACTTGTTGGATCTGAAGATTCCTCGCTAAATGCAAGCATGGTGATTTTGTGTTTTGGGTGTGATAAAGTTGTGTGAGTTAGGAGAGGCAGATAAAGAGAGGTGAGGGTAGTTGTGGAAGAAAAGAAGAGGAACAGAGGGAACGACGGGACAAAGATGAGAGAAAAAGGCAGAGAGACAGTTATACAGTGGCAATGGAAAAAAAAAAAAAATCAAAGAGGTGAAATAAAGAGAGGCTGCATGCAATACACTGCAAAGAGTCAAACCATAAAAACTCCAAAAGATATAAGAGTTAAGAAAAAAAATAATACATTTGTTGAATATAACAGTTCCAGCACACAGTACTAAGCCATAACTGCAGCACCTAGGGGGGGGAAATAATCATATCTGATTTACCAGATTAGTATTTTAAAGCCATAAAGAAAACCAGAGGTTTGAAACAGAGGGTTTGATGGAATAAGACTCACAGTGAAAAGGAACACACTTATGAACACAAAATCTCTTAAAAACACAACTGCAACCGACAAACCAAAAAAAAAACAAAAAAAAGCAGAAGCCACGCTTATTGTAGAAATCTCTAAAAAATGAAACCCAAACAAGCTAGAATTATATCACATTCAAAGTTACTGCAAACACATCCGCAGGCAGTTCTGTTGCTACCTTTAAATGTACCAACATCCTCTTCGTCAGTAAGGTACTTCTCCAGCCAAAGGCCTGACTGGAGTTCTCTATCCCAGGGCCAGTAATCCCCCTCTGTCAGCAGGGGGAGACAAAGGCCCCAAGAAAAATAACGACAAAAAAAAACAAAAACAAAATATAGAGATACATACATACACAGCCAGTGTATGTGGATATGGGGGAGTAATGAAGAGGAGGGGGCACAAAAGAAGGAAAGACACAGAGGATGAGGACCACAATGTTCGAGACAGTGGCAATACACATGAAACAGTGAACAACGTGGAGTTCTGAGGTGTCCTAGCGAGGCAACTGGAGTCTGAATAGTGTTTAACCACATTAACATAAAATTAATTTCCACTATCACAAACACAAGAATGCAGGACTAATTCACCTTCACTTGACTCCTCATCTTCTTCCCCCTCGTCTTCATCTTCCTCATCCTCCTCCTCTTCGTCCTCTTCATCTACTTCCCCATCTCTGCTGCCTGTGTCAGCCAAAGCTTCACCCTCTCCCTCCTCATGGTGATCGCCCCTCAGCTTGGCGTGGAGCTCTACTGCCTCCTTCCACGGAACGCCGCCGAGGTCTGACGGGCTGGGGGGCTGCTCTTCCACCTCCACCTCTTCTTGATCATCCTGCTCGTCCTCCTCTTCCATGTCTGACTCTGAGCTACTGTAGAAAACAGAGAAGAAGCCTCAGCTGCTTTCAAGTGTTAGGACACATGAAAGGGAATGCAAGTATTTGAGGACAACAGGCATTCAGTACAAGTATAGAGATGTTCACAGCAGCCCAAAGGATGCTGGACTCTTAAGAAAGTAGTTTGTGTGATTCACCATTGAAAATAGTCCTTATACTTCTCCTTGGTGCACCCCCACAGTTAATCAATCTTTTTTTTTGGTCCACTTTAAAGCGCTTCATTTGTCTAATTCACTGTTAAAGAGCTTTGAAACAAGTGACTGAATAATCAACAGCAAAAAAAGAGAAAACTGAATATCATAAAAATGCAGGGGCTGCAAACAGAAATGAACGGATGCTGTTATAATCCTACCTAGAACCCAGGTCAGCATCTGTGGCCTTGTCCAGCACACTGCTGAGGTTGTGCTCTGCCAGTGTCTCCTCGGGCACCTCCTCCAGCTCCTCCTCCTTCTGCAGGGACAGACGGTAGTTCTCCAGCTCAATGCGTTCCGGAGTTCCCTTTAGGCGTTTAGCTAGGCTCGGCTCCTGCAGGCCGTTGACCTCCAGCACTGTGGGGTGCGGGATGGAGGTAAGAAAAGCAGAGGAAAGAGCACAGATATGCGACTGAGGATCAGGAAGGTGAAACAGTAAACTGGACAAAAGTGAATCGAATGTATTTGTGAACGCTGATGTGGAAAACCAATATAAATTCTGACAATGTATGTGAGAACATACGGTCTCAGCATCAAATCCATCACACATCCAACTAGTAAAATAGTGCATTTTCATACACATCTGCAGTCAAATCTTTTACTCCCATTTATTCCCATTATACCAAAGTAATCTTGCATATTATGGACAAACTGACAAGGACACACTGATTTAAGATCTATTACTGAATTTATTGCATTAGATTATATTCCTACAGCAAATAATAACAAACACAAATAAGTTTCACACTATAAAATTGTTCCATTATACTACAGTTAAATGTACAAGCTTGGTGCCTTGCCTTATTCCCATCCTGAGAAGCAAACCTTAAAACTGTATATATAATTTTTTTTACAATGTTTCCCCTGACACAGGTTTTTGAGAGTGAAATGGATCAAATTGAGTTTTCTGTTGTTGTGGGATTACACTACACCCGTCATCGTGTCACTCAATTACACAGAGATAAATTCCAATCAAGGAAAAAAAGACTGCCACTGCTTTAAGACACAGCTTCCCATTAGGAAGTCCCACGGACTCATAAAATGTTTGACATTGAATGTGTGATATTTGACACTGTATTAGATGCTTATTTTGTATAGAAGAGTGAGATAAACTGCTGCAGCAGTTCTGCTTTTTCCTCAGAAAGAAAAGAAAGCAAAAAAGTCAGAGATGCCCGATAAGAAGGTAAACAATTTAAAATTTTAACCATTTATAATAAAACCAACCCTAAAAGGAAACCCACAACCTAAGTCAGTTTAAACTGTCTGATGTTCTCCAGTGATACATATTTATACTTCAAGGCATTGTAAATAACAAATATCATTAAATACATAAAATGTTCGGCAAAGTGGCTAAATTTATCAGACCACCACCCAATATAAGGTTTATGCCACAGTTGCCCTGAATTAACAGTATTGATAATTACCAAAATTATTTTTTTTTAAATGTTTCTGCAATGTTTAATCCACCAGTAACCTCTGAAATCAGCTGGGATAGGCTCCAGCCCCCCTTTACCCTGAACTGGATAAGTACTAGAAAACATATGGATGGGTGGTCATACTTATTGTTGTTATCCAGGATTTTTCAAATTTACTGTTACAAAAAAGCAAAAGTGTGCGCGATTATTTTTATTTTGCTAATTTAGTGGTCTGCCTTCCTGAGAACTCAACTCATGCAGCACAGTTGCTGAACACAGTAGCTCCTCACCACTTGCTGTTCTGTTAAATCTTACAATGCAGAATTAATATTATGCGGTTGTAGTAGGACTAGAGTAATTAATAAAGTCTTGTATTTTAAGTTATAATACTACACTTGCCACATTGCAGCAGGCCTACACTTATTAAAGTTTCAAATATTAATTTTCTGCAAAGCTTAACAGCTTACCAATTTCAGCTCTCTCTAGTCTAATCCATGATTTTAATTCAGCTACAGTGTGCAAAGCAATTACTGCAGATAAGATGCACTAAAATGAGCAAATACAAGTGGCTTTGGCGGGAATCTGTCGGGGGTAAAAGGCTGAGGGATGCGGGAAGACAGAGGAGTAAAGAGGAAAAAAAAAAAAAAGAGAGAGAGAAATCCAGTCCCAAGCACTAATTCAAGCACTAGTAAAGCTCTCAGTTTTAAGATGCTCTGATCGGAAGGGGAAAGGTAAAGCTCACAAAAGCACTGATACAGGCACTTTATCACATTATGGTGAGTTTAAGTAAGAGGAATACTATAGGTGCAAAACAACTTACAGAGAAAAAAGAAACACATCACAGAGCAGGCCTCAAAACAAACACATCACACAGGAGCTAAAAGACAGCATTCATGGGCCACTAGGGGTTACAGTCACCAAGGAATACAGCTTGGCTCTTCATTAAAAACAGGCAGCAATCTATATAAATAACTAATTTAGTATACAGAGTATGAATGTACTCCTATATGCCAAATTTTTGACTAATATTTAAGCTGTCACATTACTGCCACATCTCACAGTAAAACCAGAATAGCAATGTGCAGAGGAGGTCCATACAAAGGGTTAATGATGCTGCCTGGAGAGCTGACCAGAAGGAATTCTGAGCAGTTCTCTTTAATTTCCAAGCCAAGAAACACAAATAGGTTTAAGATGCACCATTCACTTCTAAAATGATACTGCCAGAGCACTGTTTGACTCCCTTTGCCAATCACAAGGCATAAAATGCCAACAGAAACAGAAAGAATGCTGCATCTTCAGGAAATAAACTGAGATAGACTCACAATGACCGTGACCACTTTAAAGGTTTGGTCACTTAGTGTAAACTAAATCTATGTATATCCAATCTGACATTAGTTGGCAAAGAGAAAAAGGAAGCAAGGAAGGAAAAAAAGAAGGGCCATAAGAGTCATGCTAGAGAAGGTTGAGCAGGACATTGATGGTGAAACAGCAGAAGAGGTAGATGCAGTAGGTAAACAGGAAGGGAGAATCTAGTGGGTTGTGTGCCACCTGGTGGCAGGTCCAGGAGAGAGTGCGGTGGAGGGTGCGTAGCTGGACTCCCATACCCATGACCAGATGGCAGGGCACAGCCACCACAGCTAGATAGGAAAGTCGGGTACCTGAAGGTTGGAGCTCAGCCGAGGGGGCAGCTGTCGCCACAGCCCTTCCAGGGGCATCTACGGTCGCAGTAGGTGTTTGGGGCATCAGACTTTCCTGCAAATGTAAAGACACATGATTTGAAACCACAGCTGAGCTTCAGGAGATGTGAGCGCTCTCAGAACATAACAGAATGGAGAAAAAAACCATCTCAGCTTCCAGCTTGTTAGCCCTCATGTCAACATGTAAAAAGGCAGGTTTAGGAGATAAAAACAAACAATTTCTTCATAATTTTCCAGCCAATCCTGATTTGCACAAGTAAATAAAAATTGGTACCTTGGCTGCGACTGGGACAGCAGAAGGAGCAGGCCTCTTCCTCTGAGCATAACCAGACAGGCGGTAACAGTAGTGGGGCTTGCAGTAAAATTTTCCTGCAGGAGACACACAGCACAAAAGCAAATAAATTCAAACACACAAATAAATATATACGGTAAAAAGCATATTCTGCAAATTTCACCTCACAGAGTGTATGGGCTGCATCTGTTCTGTAGAGAAAAAAAAAAAAAAACAAACAAACAATTCCTCTCTGTCTCGAGCGCATTCAGAAAATGTGGGGTTTTGTCCCCACAGCTGACTCTGAGAAACAGCTACTCTGTCTCACTGAACAATCTGCTGCCTGTCCTTGAGCACAATAGACACCTCCCAGCGAGGAAAAATATGGAATCATAAGACTGCACTCAGCCCAAGAGGTTGGGGGGGGGGGGGGGTGTCACTGCAATAACATCTTACAGCTGTCTTTTACACATTTAAAACTAATACATTTTGAAATATTGTTTGTTTTTGAATCACGCCTGAAGAAAACCACTTTGTTCTTCTGTCTGTGTTCTTTGACTGAAAACGCACGGGAAGACCGAGAGGCTGTGGTTTGATACTGCCACAGGGGGGCAGCAAACCTGCACATAGTCATGCATCATTTCTGGATCATATTTGTTCTGTATGCCCCAGGTCCCCAAATGAAGACTCATCTTTGTTGTTTACACTTTAAGCATCCTATCAGAATCAAGATAATTCCAGTCTTTTTCAACTTTAGTTGATGATTAAGACTTCCCAGTCAGATTGAGACATAAACATATGTGGTGGTCAAACAATTTCAAAAGCTCACCATCCTCTACGTCAAAGGCATAAGAGGACAGTCGTAGTGTTGTGCCACAGTAGTCGCACTTGAAGCAGCTGCGATGGAAGAACTTCCCCTCAGCGCTCAGCCTCTCCATCACGTACACTCGCTTTCGGCAGAAGAAGCAAACATCACTGCCTCCAATGTTGACAGGGAATTCTTTCCTGAGAGAGCCCTGAAAGGGGCGGAAAAATTAAATACAGAATCAATCTTTAGTTAAAAAAATGACGAGAAACTTTCGGGTGAGAAGTGAGGAGAATGAGTCATTTTCAAGCCAGAAGCTTACACCCAGCTACTACAGATAAATGTGGGATACTTATATTATTTATATGTTAATGATTCCAAAATACAGCAAATCAAAAAGTTATTTAACAGTAGGAGAGGGCAGCAGTCCAAATGACAGGAAAACACACTCTGGATCTAAGGGAGAGAAGGAAGCTAAACAGTGGTAGAAGAAGCACTTCGTCAAACACAACACTGTGCAAAAACCACACTCTCTGGCGAGTGGTGCAGCGATAGCCACATGCCTTCTATGCTACAACCCCAGTGCTTACCAAATCCCTCTTTTCAGGTACATGTGCAGGCTTGGGAGACTGAAGCTGACTGGCTATCTGCTCAGTCAGTGAGCTAACGCCCCCCGTGTACATCCTTACATACTGCTACCAACAGCAAATGGAGAGAGGGAAGAGAAAAAAAAAAAAAAAAAAAAAGGACAGGTGGACAAACATTAGAAATGATGGATAATATGAAGAACAGAAGGAAGAGGTGAGTGTGTGTGTGTGTGTGCGCAGCAAGTGCTCAAACATAGAAGGCAAACAATAGTGTCTAACGGGGAATTTACACAAGACAAATATGTTTGCATGCTCGACTGATCAAGTGTTGTGATGTGCTGGAGGCACCGCCTAACATGTTACCAAGCAAACACAACTCCAAGGGAAAAAGGAAAAAAGGAAAAAAAAAAAACTCAAACTCATTCATATTATTTAATAAGTTTCATGGTGGGTTTACCAGCCAAGAGCATTACTGGATTTGGAAAAAGAGATTAACTATCACAGTTTAGGCAACTGCTGATGGAGATTACTATAAGTGCTTCCAGAACTCATGTAAAGCAGTTGTGCAGTTGTTACTCACATGCACACACAAAGGCGCTCATGCTGCACTATATTACCTGCCACACTATAAATATGGATTTTTTTTTTTTTTTTTTTTTAAAAAGCTGCGAAAATCTGTAAAGCTGCTTTGCTAATACCCAAATTCAGCAAGTGGTTGGCACATGAAACTATCTTTGGTTTTAATCCTGAATTAATCTATTCCAGGATTAGATTTCAATCTATGAAACCGCAAAAAGCTTTAAAGAGAAGAATCTAGGTCATCAGTAGCATGAGGCAAACCTAAGCCATGAAAACTATTAGTGTGAGATTTGAACACGTTTGCCACATTGCGCTGCTAAATTGAAAGTTGGCTTGTCAAAAATGGGAATTACACTAGATGAGATTGTTGCTGCCAAGCTGCTCTTACAATCCAAAACAACTACTAGGGACAAATAAGCATGGGATTTATAACGGAGTTCAAACATGCTCCGCAAAGATTACTCTGATATCTGCTCAGATACAGCGACGGATTACTCACACTTACTAATCGCAGAGAACACGGTAAACAAATTAGTTTGCATTTCTGAACAAGAAGCCAGACTTTAGAGCAAATCTCAGGCGAGTTCAAGTTAAGCAACCTGTGCGAGTAAGTGAGGTGCATCTTCCCCGAAAGACCAAGTGCATGTTTAGTGCGTCGGCACGACACTCCATTCCTTCCAGGCGTAAAATGACTACCTGTCTCAAGGTGTCAGAGGTGGTGGGGGGAGAATCGGGGGGACTGTGGGCGCTGGCCAGGTGCCACTGTTCCATAAAAAAACGGGAAGGCTTTTTCTTAGGCTCCACCAAAGAGGGAAAGAGGAAAGTTATTAGAAGTTACAGGAAGCTAAAGGAGAATGCAAATGTATTTATCTGAGTAATCTAATATGAATATCTACCAGAAGATATTTTGTTATGACTTATTTGGTAATATTTTTGCTGTAACAACAGCCTGCTGGAGAACTTCTATCAAGTTTTATTTTGTTATTTTAAAAACACATTGGAGACGTCTAAAAGTTGACCAGAATGTTTCTTTGTCAAAAATGTACAAATGTTTGGGCCTATAATCATCTGTCTGTGTTAATAATAGAGTCACCTGTGGTTTGATTGGCTTGCCCTCAAATTGTAAGGCAAGTTGCTCAGCCCTCTCCTGAATACTAAGCACATACAGGGGCATTTGGCCATCGGACTCCAGAGGCTTTGCTGGCTTCTGCAGAGAAATCACCAAAGGCATGTATGATGAGGAAAATGCAGATTATATTGTCGCTAAATATGTAAACTCCCTTTGAAAAGGCTTGTCATTGTGGTAAACTGTTTGTCATTGCTTTCAAATTCAAGCTGACAAGCCTTTAATTTATGCAGTAATGCGAGCCTGAGTAAATAAACTATGAAAGCAATTTTCTCCAGTTGGTAAGTGTATTTAGCACAAAAAGCTATCAAAACAATAGACTACATTTGAGATAATTAAAAAAACAACAAAAAAAACCCAACAACAATCAAGCGGGCCTTTAATTACTGTTGTGTTCTTAGTAGCAAAAACCATTCTGTGAGAGGTAGTTTCCTAGCATGTCATGGGGTGAGTCTCAATCCACAGCACCAAAAAAAAAAAAAAAAAAAAATCCTAACCTTTCTGGCAGAGTCAACAGAGGAGAGTGGTGAACCAGGAGCCCCAGTCAAGTCTCGGGACATGTACCACTGCTCTAAAAAGAAGCGGGACGGCTTTTTCTTAGGCTTCGGGGAACGAGAGGAAGGGTTGAAAGGCACAATTAGCCTTGAATACCAACAGCATGCAAAATAAGCCAAATGAAACACTAGAAACCTTGTTCTCACACAATTTTCATGTACAGTGTTCACCTTTGGCGGTTTATCAGATCTGCCCTTAAACTTGGAGATTAAGCGGTCAGCCCTTTCCTGTATACCAGGTATGTGAATGGGTCCTGAGTCAGTTAGTGGCATCCATTCCTGCCAAGAGAGCTCTGTTGAGACTTGATGATTTCTTTTAGTGGAGCTAATGACTGATGGAAATTTTTTTATTTTTATACAGCTTGCTACAGGTACTCCAGCCATAATCTTAGTAACCACTGAAATAGAAACAGCAGAGACAAGATGACTGTGTATGCATGCAGTCACTCATTTACTATACCCCATGTGTCAGAGGCCTCTCATAGTATTCTAGTTCCTCTTCTTCCAGACTTTTACACTCATGCTTGAAGAAATAAGCAAACACACAGTGTATTAACACTTTGGTTGGTGCTGAGCTCAAAGATACTAGTACAAAAAGCAGTTGTTGACAATCATTTAAAGAACAGCTTGTTATGCAGAATCCCTGACAGTGCTTGACAATAAATTAAAATGAGCCTAGGTCTCCTGAGGCGATATGTTTACAAGCCATCACACCCCAACAACATATACCAGTCAGCATGAAAACGAGCCACTACTCTGATAACAACATACACCACCCACACACAAGGGAAGTAAACAAGACTGAACCCCTCAAGGATGTTCTCTTGAGGAAATGCAGCATTTTGTTTTCATCTTTGCTACACACTACAAAGGCCAACTCAGGGGTTCAGCAGACATAATTAGGCAGAGTTTTTAAGAAGAAAGGCAAGAGCAGGAGAGTGAGGGGACACTAAATGGGTCAGCCATGCATTTCTGGCTGAAGACAGAAAGACACAGACAGACACAGACAGCAGACTGTGTGTCACCTCGGAGTGAAGAGAGAGCGAGGAAGTGGAGGAGGAAGAAGGAAGCAGAATGGTTTTCTTTGGGCAGCTCCGAGAGCCCGAGCTGTACAGTTGGTCTGCGCCACTTCTGGCCTTGAGAGATGAGGGACAGGAACAGCCAAGTCAGCAAAAAAATTATGTGATGATGAAGAAAAAAAAAAATATATATATTAGCTATTGCTAAAAGTAAATATGGTTTGAACTTATTACAACTCACAGATATTCTAATGCTTTACAAAACCTGTAATGAGAGGTGAAGTTATATTTTAAAGTACTAGGACTGACTAAGAATGAGTAAAGGTATTTAGTTAATAGAATTAGTGCAGTTTCATTTCCTTTTGTTAGGTTTACTCACATAACCTTATCAAAGCCTGGTGCAAATACATTTTCACATACACGTACCCAATAAACAAACCACTTACAATACACATATGGCAAAAAAAGGCCACCAGAAAAGTGCTCTGGTAGCTATATAATTAACCTTAAAACGACATTTGGTATAAAAAGATTTTCCTATATTGATAATTAAAACGTTAAATCACAGCTTCTAGGACTAACTTTTTTTTTTTAATTTCTATTCCAAACACTCTTTGTAGAGATGTACTTAGGATTATCAAGATTATTTACAGTCTTTCCAGTCGACTTTCGGCTAATTTACTCAGCAGCTGGGGACTTGCTGTGCACTGAGAGGGAATTTTAAAACAGCAGTGAATTAAATCCCTTTAAACAGGAGAGTTTGAGGCTTAAAATCAGTTTGTGATGTGAATATGTAATCTAGTGAAAAGACAACTTTCCAGGTATCAGCAAAGGGGAAACTGACTCTGGCAGTCAATAGTACTACTGCTGACCTCAGCCAGGCCAGCTAGCTAGACTCACCGGCCACTTCACTAGGTACACCTGCTCAACTGTTCGTTAATGCAAATATCTAATCAGCCAATCATATGGCAACAACCCAATACATCTAAGTATGTAGATGTGGTCCAGACCACCTGCTGAAGTTCAAACCAAGCATCATAATGGGGAAGAAAGGTGATTTAAGTGACTTTGAAAGTGGCATAGTTGTTGGTGCTGTAGAAACTCCAGTAAGTGGCAGTTCTCTGGGTTAAAATGGTGGTCATGGCTCAAGTAGAGGAGCAGGTCACCAACTAATCAGAAGGTTGGTGGTTCCAAGCCTGGCTTCTCCAGTCTGCATGCCAAAGCGTCCTTGGGCAAGATACTGAACCCCGAGTTGCTCTCAATGCATTAATCAGTGTGTGTGAGTGTGTGTGAATGTTAGATGAGAAAGCACTTAGACAAAGAAGTGATTCTATGAATGTGTGTGTTAATGGGTGTTGTATAAAGCTCCATGAGTGCTCAAGAAGAGTAGAAAAGCATTATATTAGAACCAGTCCATTGACTATTTGTCAGAGGAGAATGGCTTGGAGCTGACAGGAAGGCAGCAAGAACTCAAATAACCACTCATTAGAGCATCCACTCTGAAAGCGGCACACATTGAACCTTGAAGCAGATGGGCTAACGCACCAGGTGCCATTCCTGTCATCTAAGAACAGGAAGCTTCACACTGACTCACCAAAAACAGAAGATTGGAAAAATGTCGCCTGGTCTGATGAGTCTTGATTTCAGCAGTGACATTCAGATGGCAGGGTCAGGATTTGACTTCAACCAATGAAAGCACAGATCCATCCTGCCTGGTATCCATGATTCAGGCTGCTGGTGGTGTAATGGAGTGGGGGATATTTTCTTGGCATACTTTGGGCCCCTTAGTACCAACTGAGCATCACTTAAATGCACAGCATACCAGAGTATTGTTGCTGACCATGCCCATGCCTTCATGACCACAGCTTACCCATCTTCTGATGGCTGCTTCCAACAGGTTAATATGCCATGTCACAAAGTTCAGATCATCGCAAACTGGTTTCTTGAACATGACAGTGAGTTTATTGTACTCACGTGGCCTCCACCAGTCACCAAATCTCAACCGCACAGGTACGTTTGGGATGTGGTGGAACGGGTGCTTCGCATCATAGATGCACAACCAAAAAAAAATCTGCAGCAACTGTGTGATGCTATCACGTCAACATAGACCAAAGTCTCAGAGGAATATGTCCAGCACCATGTTGAACATATGCCATGAAGAATTCAGGCCATTCTGAAGGTAAAACCGAAGCCCAGTACTAACAAGCTGTAATGAAATGTCTGGTATATATACACACTGTATACTGGTATGGCTGCTTTATGGCATCAAGTGTTATTGTATCTACCCCTTAATGAGAGATGAACAACAGCAACAACAACAACAACAACAACAACAACAACAACAACAAGAACCTTGAAATGTGACTATAAGATAATTAATTAGTTGAATACTGGTAGAGATTTTTTTTTTTTTTTCCCCTTGGGGGGGTGGGGGGGGTGTTTCTGTTGCCTTTTTGCACCTGCATGTGTGCAGATTATGCAGGTTAAAATGAGTTTCGGAAAATCATGTTTCTATGGCTTTCTGTATACAGTTGTGTAAAATTAAGCTAACAAAAAAATAGAAAAAAACAAAACAAAAAAAACCCCACATAATGTTGAAGCAGGAAATAGACGACGCTTGTGCTTTATGAAACAGCTGGCAAGGTTTTATTGTAATTAAATCAGTACCGCTCATATTTTCCTGGTTCTTAGTGGATGTTTTCCATGAATACCTTTATTGTAAAAATGTGAAGTCTTCCTTGGTGAGGCTACATTCTCTTCCACTTGCTTCTAGACCAGAACACCAATATAGTTAAGAAAGGAGGGCTACATAACTAAGCAACTAACCATAACTATGGCCTGAATTATGCTTCTGTGTCGGGTCTTTGCAGGGCCTACGCAAGTAACCAGAAATCCCCTCTGAACCCTACGCAGTAATTACAGCCCTTGCAGCTGCGCTGACCCCGACGTGTAGTTAAATTTCTCGGGAGATGCACGTCAGGTTACGTTGTAGGTTACTGCACAGAGTTCAGTGTCCATACGTCCTGCAAATACGTGACGCACAAGCATAATTCAGCCCTACCTAGCTAACCATACCTGTTCCCCTCTGCTGGGCAGTGTATGACACTTGATCATCTCTTTGTACCGAATGCTCAGCTTCTCCTGCTGCTGTGTACGTCTCTGAACCAAGACAGGAGAAGCAAGGATGACTGTGACTTTTCTACTTTTCTTTTCTCACTCAGGCACAAAAGCATACAACACACACACACACACACACACACACACACACACACACACACACACACACACACACACACACACACACACATAAAACTGCACAGCTACTGACTGGAAAGTTAAACAATCACACAGTTTTATACCCGAGCTACTGAGTTAATTCCTCCAAATCTCACACAACAGATCTAAAGTCTGCCCACTACAAAGCGGGCTCAGACTCGAACAGGTCAACACAAAGTGGCTTTCCCCACGATGACACACAACAGGGATATATGGTTAGATCACTCTAGTTGTTAGTCTCTACAGGACTAATGTTTACCTTTCTCCATGCTGGGACAGGTGCCAGACGCACTGGCTCTTTCACAGGGGGTGGGGAAGGGGACAAAAGGCGGTCCAGATTGGGCAGGGAGTCTCCCTTTGTAGTCAGGTAAAAGGATCAGTGACACCGAGTGTGGCCAATTAGAGTAGAGGGCCAGAATAACCATGCAAGGCATCATGAAATGGTCCGTGATGAGAGCGGAAACCAAGGAGAGAACAAGAAAGAAGGAAGTGAATCATGCATGAGTGGAGTCGCAGCAGTAGGAAAATATGTCTTTAAAACAAATAAGGAAATGACAAGATATCATAAGTGCATCATGTGTGGTGAAGTTGGGTATTATTTACAGACGCACAGGACAGTAAATGTCATGCAGAATTATTATCACTTGCATAAAAGGATTTTTAGGACCCTTTCTGCACTTTTCATAAACTTCAGTAGCACACAAAACAGAAAAACCTTACGAGACAAAAGCTAAGAAATGCCCTTCTCTCTGTCAGCAATACAATCTAGTGTTTCAATAGCCCACTCCTCCCTCGCACTCCTCTGTCAGTCCTCAGTGGCAAGAAATCCAGACCACTGCAAACCAGTTCACCCAAGCCCTCTAAGCCCAGTCAGCACCGGGAGGCCGCCCACATGTCTCAGGAAAAATACAGAGCCTGACCAATAGTAACATGCAGGACCTCTGCTCATTAAAACAGTCATCCATCATGAAGCCCTGTCATGAAGCATAATATGTACATGCTCATCAAAGATATCCATTGTAAGTAAAAACAAACCACTGAGTGTGCAAATATAACCTCAACTCTTAGAACAACCAAAAAAAGTCTCAGCATCTTTTCCCTGTTGCTTAATCTTCATTTCCACCACCCCCAGATATGAAACCACAAAACTACTCCACCAGTTTCTTCCATACCTGTCGTTTGAGTCCTGTCGGCTGTGTGGGAGCGTTCTCCTCAAATTTAGCAAGCAGCTGGGTGGCCATGACCTTCACTTTGTTGTGGTTCCCCACAGCAGCAGAGTCCATCTTTCTCTCCGACAGGTTAGCGGGAACAGATGGCCTGTCGTCACGACCGGTCCTGGATACCTCTTCCTGTGGGGAAAATAGTCGGGGGGAAGCTAAACTTTTTTTTGGCAATTGCTGTGAGTCTGGTGGGTTTAATTAGTCGGTTCTGGTTGGCTAGGTTGCTCAAACGATAATCACAAGATCAACATCTGAGACGCTCTGCTGTCAGAACTACTCACATCTTCAGACTGGCTGGTTTTCCTTCTCTTCCCCAAACCGTCTAAATCCTTCTCTTTTTTGTCCTGTTGAAGAAAAGTCATGTGCTATTATCCCCCTCAGCAAAAAAAAAAAAAAAAAAGAAATGCTGAAGTGCTGATTTTGATGATTTAATAAACAACAAGACATGCTGGCAGTTTTCAGGCACTGACCTTAGGGTTTCGTTTTCTGGAGATTGCAATGCTCTGACCCAGTTTGCTAAGGAAGGAGATTGGAGACTTTGTGCTCGCTATCAATGCAGCCTTCTCTTCAGGACTCAAGTTTTGGTTATCTGAACAGATCCATAAAAAAATTAGCAAAATAACGAACAGTAGCAGTAGTTTTTTCAAGACTATAAATAGTTATGTCTTCACAGCTTTTTTTTTTTTTTTTTTTTAAAGGAAATGACCCCTCTGATTACAAATCACAATAAGATAACTGGACAAAATCTACTGTAGCACCATCTCTCACCTCCAGGTGGCACTGTGTCCTTAAACATCTCATAGAACTGGCTGAGGTACATAACCATAGAGAGTTTGTCTGGCTCCACCACAGAGGACATCTCCTTGCCCGTCATGCATGGTGAGATGCCAAATTCCCTCTCTGCCACGTCAAAAGCCAACTGGTTGTTCTTCTCCTGGTCTCGTTCATCCAGAGAATCAAAGTCACTGAGGACAGAAAGACAAAGAAAGACCACAGAAAATGACTGTGAGATAGGATGTAAGCAGTGAATGCATTCATCTCAAATCCATGAAATTAGGTTATGAGTCTTTAGTTCTAAACAAAATGCAGACAAAGAAATTAAATGCATGCACCATTAACAGACACATACTTTACATTAAAAAGAGTGAAGTCTGATAGTTGGTTATATTTCATTCGAACTAAAGGAGTATATTACATGAGCTTGAGCTGTGTTTTCATAAAAATTCCACTTGAAGAGGTCTAATTAAGCTAAAAAAAAAAAAATCTAAAGAAAAGGAGCTATTTGGCTTATGGACTTGAAGTTTCTTAGAAAAATAAAAATCACTGCAATAATTTAAGCTTTTTTTTTTAAGCCCAACAGTTGTTCTTACTTTATGTCTGTTCTCCATCATCTGTTGAGAAAAAAATATCTGGTTTTAATGCTGCTAAACTGTCCACTGTGTTCTTCAGCTAGCTGAAAACTGTTAGTGGTTGTAAACAGTAATGCAAGAATGAACCAAATCAAAACAGTAACATTGTGGGCTATAAAACAAAATTAATGAGCTCAAAGTTCTAAAGAGCTTAGGGACATTGTAAAATTGTTTGCAGATTTTACAGAAGCTTCAATTTAAGAAAAATAAATGAAACACAAATATGCTGAATGAAGGTCTGTTAATATGTACTGTGATTTGAACCTTGTACAAAAAAAAAAAAAAGTATGTATCAAGCATCCCTTACTTTGTGATGAATCAGCAATATTTTAGCAACCCCCCACCCCCAAACTATCCTGTAGCTTTAGCTGTACTGGAACTGAACCATAAACACTAATGATGAAGCGCGTGCGTAAAGCAGGCTACTGTGCATTTGGTGGAAACTATTACTGTAAATGTCCTCATACTGCAACTGAAGATTCCATTAAACATGGCTCATCAATACATCTCTTCTGCAAAAATCCATTTAAATGCATTGAGTGGGACCTCCATTATTCAGCTTAAACATCCATCTTGAACACGTGCACACATGAAAGCAGTTTTCTCCACTCGTCATTCTGCCCCCCCCCTCCCATCATCTGGCCCATCAGTGGCAGCAAAGAACAACTGCTACCCTACTTTGCAAAGGTCAAGCAAGAGACTCTAATAGCTTATAATGTTAATTGCCATGTTGCCTCCAGAGGGTAGCAAACC
Source organism: Archocentrus centrarchus (assembly GCF_007364275.1). Lineage (NCBI taxonomy): Eukaryota > Metazoa > Chordata > Actinopteri > Cichliformes > Cichlidae > Archocentrus > Archocentrus centrarchus. The sequence continues at coordinate 28,563,292 of NC_044351.1, read as the reverse complement.
ACATTAGTCATTGTGGATGGAGATTGTGTTGTTTATATTGTATGTGAGGGTGAGGAGAGTGTTTATGTGCACTTGTGTGTGGGAGAAGAGGGGGGAAATAAGGACGACTCAGCCCATAGGAGACCCAAGGGGGTATTTTAACTGGTAGCTGTCACCTCATTTACAGTGATATACAAGGTCCTAACCAGACAGTAAACATCATTTGCAACCAGCAAACACATAAACACAGCAGACCAGTCATTCTAGGCTAACAAAGCAGTTTCAGGCCTTTCTCTCTAACCACAATGGGATATACTTGGCAAGGTCTGTAAAAGTCCACAAACTGCAAAAAAAAAAAAAAAAAGGAAATCTTTCCATCTATCCAGTGTCAGTGTGTGTTCTACATGTATTTATTCCCAGATACTCACATTAGATCGGGTCTGTATCTGTGAATTAGGGCACAAAGGGCCAGGCCGCTCTTCCAAGACATGGTAAGGTCTGTCACATTAACATTTCTGTAGCCCTCTGTTTGCCTCTGGCACCAGTTGAGCAGTTTACTGGATCGAGCTATGGATTCTGATGTGTGGGAAAGACAAAATTAGAGGCTTGATGTTAAATCGGCAGGTTGAACAGAATCTGGAACATAAACTATACTGGGCAGTTTTACACATCTCTTGCTGGGCAATCTCATGGCCTTGGTCAGGCAAGGCTGAGCAACAGGATTATAAAGTTTTCTCATCCATGGCCTCATCATTCATGTTAGTACCAATGCTTAAATCAGCCAATGGAGAAAAAACAAATTTACTAATGTAAATGAAAAGGATGCAAATGAGAGGTTAGGAGAGGATGCTACAGCTACAAGTGGCTTTAAATGTTGAATATAGCCATGGAGATTGAGTGAGTGCATCAATAACTGAGTTAGTGCACGCAAAGAAAATGCCATGGGCTGCACAATGACTCCTTCCAACAGCTTCCATCATTCCACTATCACTTCAAATTATTCATTCATAAATATATAGAAGGAATATCCAAATTTGTTAAAGCTTTTAGGGATCCCTGAAAAGCAACACCATGCATTTGGACTTTGTGTTACCTTGCAACTGCTTGTCAAGCAGGCAATTGTCTAGAGTGAAAATAGTTCATTATTACATTTCAGCAACAGTGATTGCAGCAACTCCTACACTGATAAAGTAACTTATGTTTGCATTCCTAAAAAACAGCAAATATCCATAAATCGAGGCAGAAAAGATACAAACCATTCCTGGTCAACGTGGGGGTTGATGAGTTGATCACATTCTCAATTTCAATGCGAATTTCCCTGCACTCCCCTGTGTCGAAGAGGTGCCGCACCTGCAACATCAAGATTATCATTTCTAGGTAGATGCTGGCACACATCCTGCATTAAGTGTCATTTGTCAACTAAAATATTTGCATAACAGCATCAAACTGATTGTGAAGTGCGCACAACCAAAGAAACATTTTTATCCCTGGGTAAAACAAAAAATGTTTTATTTACTTATTTATTAAAAAAAAAAAAAAGGGGACCCTGTGGTTTGGTAATGCTCATACTCACCTGGCTGGGTTTGAGGAAGTTAAGGCTAATGTTGGGGTAACGCGTTGTAGGATCCACACTGTACTGACTGAAGTTCTTACTGACGTTTTCTGGTGTGGTCTGAGGAAGGAGGCGGTATATGCTCTCCCTAAAACGCAAACGTATACCCAAAAGGCAAAATTTTATTGAGCGAAATGTAACAAAAAAAAGCAGTAGTATACTATGGCAATGCATTAGCAAATTACAATTACATTACTATCAACATTACAACAGAACAGTGTGGTTACATTCCATTCAGTCCTTACTAGAAACTCTTATCCTATTAGTACTAGCTGAGGTGGGAGTGATGCTTGAAATCTCATTCCAGCACATTTCCTAGTAAAGCACTCTGAGATAAAAGGGTGTCTCTGAAGACAAAGCACGTGTGTGAGTGTGGCTGCATGTGCAGATATCTATGAGTACAAGAACAAAACAGGACTTGGTGTCTTTGCGCTGTTTCACTGTTTCCACACCCTCACCTCTCAGCCAGCACCTCAAGAGGGGTTTTTCCTTGGGCCCAGCTCTTCACCATCCAGCCTGAGTCCATGGCTGCCAGGAAACCTCGGGCTATGCCAGTCCCCATGGGCCAGAAGGGCTGGAGACATAACCAAATATGGCCACAGAGAGACAAAGATGCAAAGTTATAATAAAGATCCAACTTTGAAGCAAAATTTGAACCAACAACAGAAAAAAAGTCTCTTGAAAATCTTTGAAGATGACAAATGCTTTTTGTATGGTACAGAGCTGGATGCTCATATAAAAAGTCCAAAGTTTCAAACAATGAGGTCAGCATAATCCCTGTAAGGAATTCAGACAGTACAAAACTTAGTTTATTTTTTTTTTTCTCCTCTTGTGCAGTACTGACATCAGCTCAAAACTGATGTCTTTAGATCTTGGCCACGATGATGACTGACAATCCCAGAGATGATGAGGTGGGGCTTACAAGCACCAGGTAACAGTACGTTAGCAGGAGCCACACAAGGGGCAGCCTATCAGAAGAAAATAAGATTTGTAGGAGAAGGGCCTTAAAAAGAAAGGAATTAAAACACCTTGTTTCATACACAGGGTGAACTAAAGGGCTACATGAAGGGCCAGTGTCAGATAAATAATGATCCTTTTACACTGTGAGTTGTACAAAGCTGTCCTAGTGAACTCCCGTGATAAGAAGAAAAAAAAAAAAATCTTCTGTCACTTCTCTCACCTCTAACAGGCTGTCACCGACTAGTGCCACAAGCAGCTTGTGGCCATTGCGTTGGCGCACCATGGCAGCATTTTCTGAAGCGTACATGCAGGTGAAGTCAAACATGGCTACATCAGGCTGGCCGTAATGGTTGATGGCAAAGTCCAGTGTGGGCAGCTGGTGGTTGGTTGAAAAATCTGCAGCTTCACGTGCGTAAGACAGCAAGGCAGCCTGGTCAACATTAGCTCTGGATAGCAAAAGCTCTGTGTCTGCATAGTCCTGCAACAGAAACGAATGACATCAGAAGTGGCCACAACATGAAAAACTAATAAAACCCATCACCGATGAGGATGTCCTAATGCAATTCATGAAAATATAAAATGTAGAAGTCAGGATAACATTACAGCCCCATTTCATAAGAGAAAACCCTTCTGCAGACAGCTTATTACCTTCTGCAAAACCATTTTGTCCCAATTTGGAGGCCTTGCCCTAAACCTTTATCCAAATATTTTACTAACCCAGGGGTGACTAAAACATGTATTACATATTCCAGCAAAAATACTCCTTAAATCAAAACTTAAACCGAAACTATTTGAAGCATACTGTAAGAGACTGATATTCTGTGATTATCTTTAACATTTCTACAAATACTTTTTTGGTAACCACATCCTAGAAAAAAAACAAAAGATTTCCATGGTAAACAAATTAAAGAAAGTACATACTCCACTCTTATTACAAGGGTGCATACTATAACATACTATAACAATAAGCCAGATATAATGCACACTTACAAGGTTTTCACATCAAAATATACTCATCTGTGTACAGGAGTATGACTGCATAATGCACCCATACTACATAATCTGCTGATATCAATGTATTATGCATTACATCACTATAATCATAAGGGAATCATGTATAAAACATAATGCCACCATGCTGTTTACATTCGAGCGATATAACTGAGCAGTAGGTATGGCTTTAATATTACTCAATGAGTCATAGTCTGTACCATTTATGACCGTGAGTCATCCCTGACAACATGATAGACAATGCTCAACCAATCAGAAGTTGACATCATGGGCTCATCAATAAGGCTGCAACCTAGAACTGATGTTACTATAAACAGACTTTAATCAGAAGTTCACAAAACAAGTGAAATTGTGAAATAAACTGAGAACAACATATAATGTAATAAAATAATTAAATAATAATAATAATAATAATAATAATTAAACTGCAATAGTACCCATTTATATGGGTGGGTGACTGTGTCCAAATGTTTGCCTGGTACCGTATATATCAAAGTCTATATTTCCATAACACTATTTAAAATGTACAGCCCTTTTACCACAACGAGCCCAAAGGATTTGCACTGGAATGAACTGTGATGTTCACAAGTCTCTCCAACATGTAGCTTCAAATCACTGCATGCTTTCAAAATGACATGTTTTCACAGAGGGTGGTAAGAGGTACATTTCTTCCATATTCAAGCTCTCTGGTTCTCCAATGGTGGTGTGTGAAGAGAAGGGCAGGGCAGTGGAAGATATTAGCAGGGGTGGTTTCCTAATGTGTAGTGCTGCCTTGCACTGTGCTGAATAACCTCTGTCTTCCTCAACCCTTCCTCTTTCTCTTTGGGAAAAAAATTTAATAAAAGGGGGCTGGACTGAGCATTTTGATTTCTATAAAAGAATCTCATCAGAATACTGCATTAAATAGAACTTTAATAAGTAAGTTATGTCTACATAATTCAAATCCCCTTCGGGTTTTAACTCAGTGTATGCCCAAAACTCATTAATGTCATTAGTTCCTTATGAAAACACAGACCTGCACATACATGTACAGGTACAGCTCAGAAGCAACGCAGCTAAAAATGATCTTAAGAATGAGGAGACTTTACTTTAAAATTTATTGCAGACATATCTGAAACATTTAGGGACTACAGGGCACCACACAACAGTAGCACACCTTCAGTAATATATGTAGACAAAGACAGACATGTAAAAAGGTCTTTCCGGTTTCCTGTGTAAAGTGGCCAGGGAAAGAAAACTACTGTAAATAGCGAGGACACAAATTCTAAGCAAGTGCTTGAGTTGGCAGTTTGTTCCTACTGTTGGCTGGGTTAGACCATTAGGCAAATGCTGGATGAATTTACAGAGAGAATAAAAGATTGGGGGGGAAAATGAAAGACTGTGGAGAAGAAGAAGAAAAAAAAAAGACCAGAAGAGAGACAGAAAGACTAATTTTGTTGGTTTGAGGATGCATACGTTTGCTACAAAGACACACACACACACACACACACACACACACACACACACACACACACACACACACACAACCAAGAGCTCTGGGCTTTGATCACTCACATGTAGAATGACTCCTTTCTCCAACAGGCTCTGTTTTTTGGCAGTCATCACAAAGTAATGCGTATCATCCTTGTAGTAGACAATATTTTCCAGGTCAATGCCTTAAAATGACCAACAGAAAGATGCAGTGTTACATACCAAACACAATAATTTTTTTTTTTTTTTTTTTTATTGCCAGAGCTAACAATCTCGACGTCATTTGAGCACAAGAGCAGCAATTATGCATTTCAAAGCAGATAGCCAAAGCCCCAGGCGCATTGTCATGTCAGCGACAAACTGGCAGGCTTGGCATCAAACCCAAGTATTTTAATTGAGTGAGCTGACAAATTCTAAACTATGATTAGAGGACAGATTATTTGTCCAATTACTTTTATTTTTGGCATCAACTGCTCTCAGTTGCTTCCACTAGCTTGAGATCTTACAGTTACCAAAAACATTTTTTTTGTTTTATGCTGTACCCAGAGGCCTAATGCTGTATCATACAGTTACACAGACAAAAAAAAAAAACAATGTAGCAGAATGGAGCTGTGACAGACCGGTTGCTTCTCTGAGGTCTTGAAAGAACTTCTGATTGAAGATAAAGGCCACGCCGCTGATCTCTTCAACCTTTGCCTCTGCCGTTGTATTCCTATTAATGAAGTTAGCAGTGATGGCGATGGCGAGCTTTCCCCGAAACTCCTTACGCCGAAACCCTGCAGAAGAGCACAGATGGTTGAGAAAGCAAATAAGGCCTCAAGGTCAGGAACCAGAACTAACTGAACTGTGAGAACATAAATTCATTGTAGATGCATCTGGATATTCTATATCATGACAATGCCTACTCCACAGACTGCCCTCTCCAAAACAGTCAAATTAGGGGAAACACTCATGGTGCCCAGCTCCACTGAGGTTTCTCCTTTGCCAGTGTGGCAATGTGTGTGGCCCCAACACTCATAGGAAACAGACAGCCAATTCAACAATTCCTATTCTGCTGTGCTGGGAGATTAAAATACTGTCTGAAGCTGAATGCCAAATCCTGATAAACACAAGCAAAGATGTACACAAATGTTCATTCAGCCATGAGGGGCAGAGTGAGGTCAGGTACCCAACCACAGCTGCACACAAGTGAGATCATAATCATGCTGACTGGCCTCCAGCTCGACTTATGAGAAACAAATAGTGCCGCTTTTTTTGCCTTGCCTCATTTATTCAACTGCATTAGTGAGGCATTATTCCCAGTCTGTGCATGCAAACTTGCCTGGTAGTGTGTTTCTCCTTCCATCTGCTCCAATGATGACATCAAACTCCAGCTCGCTGACAGGGTGTGTCCTAGGGTGGACCTCGGCTCTCCAGCCTATTTCTACAAAAACACAGATTGTGTAATCAGGCAGAAATGCATCAGCAGAGTCAGGCTTGGAGGCTCTGACAGATAGTTCTTTGACCCCCAAAAAAAAAAAAAAAAGGCCTCTTTCCATTCATTTTTTAAAACAAATTATTTGGCTGCAACTTCATTTACTTACTTTCACTCTCTTGGTCTTCAGGAGGCTCAATAAGGCTCTTAAACTCTATGTTCACATGGATCTCAATGCCCAGCAGGAGAGCCATTTTGAGCAGCATTAGCTGAAGCTGACGAATACCTACAAAGCAGACACAGAGAGAAAGAATATCTGAATTAACTTTCAAAAGTAAAACCTACAGATCACTTTCTACATGCAAACATAATATATATACTTTTAGTAGTACAAGCAGAGGATTGCAAGAGTATCATGATTACTCACTGATATGATCGATAGCACCAGCACAGAACTTCCCATAGAACTTCTTAGCCCCAAGACCCCTGAGATCCTGGATGGTAAAGGGCCAGAGGTGCAACACATTGTTTCTAGAAAAGGCATCTCTCTTCTCCAGAATCACAACTTTGGCCCCCAGGAAAGCCAGCTCGATGGCTGTACGTAGGCCACATGGCCCCGCACCAATGATCAGACACTAAATATAGAATGAATCAGATGTTTCAGGAGGGTTTTAAGGAGGCAAGCTAAATCAATCCCAAACTCTCAGTAGACCAATAACCCACCCATTCAAGCTTCTTTATAAAGCTGTCCTGTCATGTAAATCTTTAACGTGCTATAACACTGCATTATACTATAATTAGGGGCAGCTATGTGGGAAAAAAAAAACACATTCATTTCTCTAACTGCAAGTCCAAGTTTGAGGTACAAGAAAATTCTGATAGTAAAGACATCTTCCATTGGTGGAAAAAATAAAGGCATCAACAAACCTAATGGCAAGCCAAATTTTTAACAATGAGGATCAAATTTTTCAGTCTGTTAGCCAAGAATGGGAAAACAGGCCACAGTTAACCCAGTTATTCCAACTCTAGAAAGCAACAAGCTTCTAATTATGCAGGTTTACCTTTGTGTTGGCACAGGCACGGCCCTTCTTATACTCCTTATGGCTGGCCCTCTTATCCAACTTGGCCCAGAGGGCCTTGGCCTTCCAGTAGTTGAGTTTGGACTTGAGCTTGTGATAGAAGACCCTGTGATCACTGGGCTTCACTTCCAGGTGGTCACAAAGCTCCTGGAAAGCCTTGAGTGTGCCCTTACATGTGGACGCCTGGACAAAGTTGTCAAACAGGATATGGGACTGGCTCACCCCATCTCCTCCAGCTGCACGGGCACCTCCATCCCCCATGGTCCAGACTCACTAGCTGGGCTGTGAGGCCCCGACACCCCCCCAGAAAGGGGCCTCTGGGTCCAGCCCCAGCTCTGGTAACACCCTCTCTCTGGAGGAGAGCTTTAACTCCCAGCCTCAGGAATCTTCATTCTGTCAGAGAGGGAGTGAAGTAAAACAAAGTGAATAACAGAAGACAATTTGGCTGCAAAGTGTGATAATTTATCAAAAATAAATAAATAAATAAATTTGGAAATAAGAACACAAGCAAGATGATAGCTATCAAACATTTTCAAACCGGTCAGCATGAAATCTAATCGGTGATCACTGCTATTTTCACAGATGTGTGTGTGTGTGTGAAGTACAACCTGAGAAAATTTGTTGAACTCTGAAGCGAACAATTTTACACTGGCGCTGTGTTGTACAATACTTCACATCAACCACTACTACATTCATTAGTCGTACAGATGAGAATCTGAGATTAACAGTGTCTGATCTGACATAAAGAAAAACTTTACTCAAAAACCATCAACTTCATGTCAGTTCAAGGAATCAATCTAAAGGTGCCTATGACTTCCTTTTGCTTTCAGCACCCACTTTAGGGTCATTCTATGTCAATTTATCTAATGCCTCCAACCTGAACACTGTTTTAGGAGAAATATCTGGTACTATGGCTCTATAAATATGGACTAAAGAGCTCAAGTTAACATAAATGATGGGTGCTTTAAGTCTCTAAAGTATTTGGATTCTCATCTCAGATTTGGAGGCCTGTATAAACCACAATTTTGCAGGTGGGGACTCCATCTCATTTACCCAATAATTCATCCAATGAAATGTTTTGGTTTTGGTTTTTTTGAGAAAACCAATGACAGTAGGCACCTGAAATTTTGTATAATTCCTCTCAAGAAGTACATCTTTCACCTGGAATTTCTTTTTAATGAACTTGAGGAATTCAGACTGAATGACCCTTAATGAAACTGATTTAATCTACTTAATTAAACATATTACATGCATGCTGGTTGCCTTCATTCCTCTGTAGCATCACGACCTTAAACAACCTTTTGTGTTTCTAAGCATGGAGCTGCCAGACACAGGAAAAGTACTGAACCCACACAAAGCCAGACAGGAAACACACAGGGCACAAGTGCATAGATGTGACCTCACGGCACAAAAACATTTTAGACATTCCCGACATTAGAAAGGGTCAGTTCACTCTTAAAAACACTGTAAAATAACACAAAACCCTACTCGGTCAAGGAAATGATCTAGCTTTAACAAGCTAGATGGCTGTGAAAATTTCATCCACTAGGTACAGCCCTTTTTGAAGCTTTGCTGTGCTGTTCTTTTTAACCTCCATGGGTAAGAGTTCATTCATGTTCACTGATGTCTGCAGTTTTGCTGTTATGAATGGGAATGTCCTGTGTATAACTAAGTGGATTTGGCAGTAATGTCTTAAAACATCAGCTTTATGCAACATCAGTGCAAATAAAAAAAAAATTTAAAAAAAAAAAGGAGATAAGGATGGAAGACATCATACAAAGCTCTGTTTTAAAAAAAAAACTCAATTAGAAAACCAGCACTGATGACTTTACACCACATGGTTGATCTGATTTTTTTCATTTGTTTTTTTTAACCAAGCAGCAGCTCTGTTTTGCATTAGCTCTGAGCAATGATGCAGAAACCTGTCTTGCTTCTTTATCATGTCAGCTAGGAAAATAAATGATTAAAAATTTGACATGCTGAGAATAACTCTTGCTTAATTTCTTACAAAAGGTAAGATGAGAAGACAACATTTTATGTCTGTAGGGTAATGAACAAACTACGGTCTGAATGCCAGCTAGTCAGATAGCATAAAGAATGGAAGCAAAGGTAAAAACTGGCATGGCTGTGTACACATGCATCATAACCTGGCAAGCAGTCATTCCGGTGTTGCAACATAGTTTAGACTGCAGCACCTTTCAAGGCAATTATACTGAGGTTAAAATCTATGAGATTTTTCAAGATATTACTAACTTACTTAAGTCCAGGGGAATACACATGTAAACTGACCCATTTTGATTTAAAAGCTTGAGCTTTGTTCTGCACTGTCCGGGATGCTGAGCTAGTTCATGAAAACCAATGTAGCCCTAGTCCCAGTGGCAACACATGATGAAAGGAAGGCAGGTACAGGAGGTCAGCTGGCCTCCTTTTCACACCCTGCCAACTCCTCACTGCAGTGAAAACAGCAGGTCCTGGTTTTGGCTCTGCCTCAGTCAGTCAGGATCAGGACTACAGAGAACAGTGCCAACACAAACAGAAAGAGCCCTTTACCAGAACAGCTAGCCACATCATTTCTTCTTTACCTTAATTTGTAATGTACAACACAACATACACACACACACACACACACACACACACACACACACACACACACACACACACACACACACACACACACACACACACACACACACACACACACACACACACACACACACACAGCCATCTGCATCTCCAAAGTGTAAAAGTTTGTGGTTCAAGATCTGCATAAACATCTGTGCTTACTGAAGTCTCTAGAGCATACATTTAGTATTTATATGCAAAATACTGGCACACACTAGTTCCTCTCTATGAAAGCAGAGATTAAACCAATTAAAAACTCAAATTTTTATTATCTAGCTATAATCACACAGACTGATATTGCTCCAATATATTGGTATTGGCATATATCCTTTAAAATATGCACTTACCATTTTTATTAAAAAACATTTTTAAACACTCAATTCACTTTGCTAGGACTTTTTCTGTATATTATGACTTGTGTCTTCTCCACAGCAGTAGCTAAGCTGAGAGACCAGCATTAGCATGAACAAGAGCAGTCCACTTTACCGACTGTTGCATATTTTTGACAGTGTCCTCCTAAGTCAACACACTTCTAGACGTGGGCCTGGATGTCTCTACGAACCACCAACGCACTACCACGTCTCGTGCCTCAGCCACATACCTCTGGCCATGAGCACGGAAACCCCACCAACCTCCTGTTTAAAATTTTTGTTGACAAGGGGCAGCCAATCAGAAGAAAGTTGTCTAAAAAAGGAGGGTGAAGGAAGCTAAAACAACTTGTTTCAGGGAGTTGCTTAACTGAGAGGCTGCACCAAGCCCCAAAATAAGACAGCTAACCTTTAACTGTGCAATAAATCAATCATGCAAATCCACCTTGGTAAAGTTTAAGAATAAATAATGCAGAGTTGGAAATGAGCATAATAATTCCCCTTTAATAAACAATGGTCCATCATTTTCCCCTTTCATCTTTCAACAGAACTCTAACATACTGTTTACATAAAAATATTAGGTGGTATATCAATACTAGATCTGCATCAGTCCAAACAATCTAGTACCGGTTGGGCTCTAACATCAAGGGTAAACTTTAGTTATCAAGCCAAATTAGCTGCTTTCAGAGGACCAACTATCTAGGACCCTCTCGGATTGCTCAAGATAAAGAATCTATCAGGAGCCTATAGTTTGTATCAGCTAATTAATCAGATCATTAAAACAAAAAACAAAACAAAAAGCTTCAACATCCTGTTCTAAATTCTTGAACAAGCTTCTCTTTTGCTGATAAATATCAACCACTGAGCAAACCAGAAGTAGCAATTAATGAACAAAACCAGTAGAGGGAAAAACAGGTGAGATCAAACTTCATTGAAACGATACTCATGAAACAAAAATTAAAAGACAGAAAATGTACGATTTATCTCAAAAAAGACAAACTTGGGATGACGGCTGGGCGACAACATTTATGGAGACACAAAGCATGGGAATTCAGGAGATGCTATAATATTCGTGACACATTTCTGAGGAAGGTAACAGTAAACATCTAAACCATTTTAAAATAGGAATGGCATGACATACTGTCTAGCATACAGTGTCGTGCGCATGTGTGTGTGTGTGTGTGTGTGTGTGTGTCAGAAATAGCACAGCTCAGACAGGCACTCCTGTGACATGCCATAACATGACACTACTTGATGACAACAATAAAGCAGGCCTAGTGATATAATTTGAATAATAGTAGCCTCCTACAGAGAGCCATATGCACACTCAGCAGCAGCACCATGCGTTTTCATTAGGTCAGGAGGAGACCACACAGATGGGATTTATAGGATACAGTAATTAAGAAAAGTAAGAATAAAGTGAGACCCAGCCCAAATCCTATTCCAAACAAAATATTTTAAGTGTACAGCAAAAATAAAGGAAACTCATGTAATGTTCGCTTCTTCCCCAGTTATCCTGACATCTGGATGAGCTGCAGGATTTCACACATTCACAGAATACCCACAAGAGTTACACACATGCATGCCACCCCTGGCTGCATTACATCATCCACTACTCTAAAAATAGGCACAGAGATTAGGCCAGTAGGCCTGTTTGTAGACATGTTTGACAGCTCGATTATTTTGTAAACACTGTCACTATAACAGCCTATACAAACCAAGTGTTTCCAACCATCATTTTCTTTGTGTCGGTTCATTTTTTCCCTCCTTTGGTTAACATTGCATAAACAATGGGATTTGTCTGTCTCTAATTTCATTTACATTCCACAGTCTTAGACAGCCACAGATTTAAAACCTTAAAAAGGTTCAAAACACGTCATTTCCTTTATGAATACGTGAGAACATATTACTAAAGAGAATCAGATGAGTTTGCTTACTAAATGCTGACATGGTCAGTAAAAATCAACCCAGAGGCTTTGAGGCAGAATCCCTGAACAGCCACACACGTGAAATAACTGAGAAGACTGGACTGAGAGCTTGTTTCTGTGTTGGTGTGTATACCTGATCCTCCATTCATCCCCATCTCAGAATAAAAATTCACCTACCTCCCTCAGGAGTGAAAATCTCCTGAGGGAGGCTTGTATAAATTACAAGCAGAACATTTAGTCCATCTAACTTGCAGAAGCCAAGGCTGACTTCACCAGTTCTAAAAATCTGTAATAAGAGCTGGATTTTACTGATTTATGTATCTCCTCATTTCATCCGGTTTGCCTTAGGACAAGTTCCATTTTGGCTTTGTTCTTGAAAGTTAATGATCACCTTAACATCCCGTTTGTACTCATTACGACAGTTCCTGAAAATAGCTAGACCATAATAATAATAATAATAATAATAATTAGACTGCAAGGCAACAACAGGTGTGGTCTATTCGTGGGCTGCCTGCAAGCTGTAAATAGATCATACCGACAACAAAAGTGGAACAGTTCAACCCTAACTTCTTCATTTCTCATTGGTCATTATGTGCACAGTACTAAAACGATTAAAAAAATGTTCACAACCATCTGCATGAAACAAAGGTTATGCAGAATCCTTCCAAAAGTTCCTGTATCAGAATCAACTCCAAAAGTGGATACATTCTGAGTTGATTCAAGCACATCCCTGGTAAAAAATAATTTCTCATGCTTTCAGTAATCCTGCTGACAGCTACCCATAGGAAGTGATAACACAGCATGGCAAAACTGTAATAAAACACCTATAGTTTAAGATAGTGGAAGACTATAGTCAGCATAGTGTGAACATGACAAGACTGACCCGAGGGTTGCGACAATAAAAATGGCGGCTATTTATGGTTATTTTCTACTTGTAAGCATAAGCATGCAGATAATATGAATGTGACTAACAGGTACTAAATCTCCCCATCAGCACTATGGACAACTTTTCTGGGAGAAATCCCAGACTACGTGATGCCTACGACCACAATTTCCTTATCAAAGGAGTGTATCAGCATGACTGCACAGTTGTGCATAATAATAAAAATGTGTTCAAGATGCAAAAAAAGCAAGCTCGTTCATAACATTTGGCCATTTTCCCCACATACTTAAAAGAGGGCGCTTTCTTGTAGTGCATCCTTGTATTTATATTTCACAAGGACTGAATGTTTGAACTACATGCTCATCATCAGTGCTTGCAAACCACAATCGTAAACAACTGGAAATAACGTCTTGTGTTTAAATGCCTCCACCAAACAGCCAAGTTAGACTTTACATCCATTTTTGTCTAGAATCGCATTTTATGTGGTGAAGCCCCACAAAATTACAGTGTCACCAATTAAGTACTAATCCAAATTTTAAAAGATGGTTATGATGCTTCTGTTCCTGAGTTATGATGCTGATAAACATCTACAAAGTGACAACCTGAAAATAGAGTGCATCTAGCTATGGCTGTCACCAACATAGAGGTATAAAGAGGTGGGAATATAGACCTTAGGTTAAACTCCATACAACAGCAACAGTATAACAAGAGTTGTTGTAAAATGGGATGTATGAATACCAAAGTACAAAGCATATTTGTCTAAACCAGGAGATAAAAAAAGGTTATGAACATCTCAGATAAATACAATTATCTGAGATGACAGTAATAATGGCCTGTCACTCCACACATTATCGCTCCATGCTGACAGGATAATGCACATCAAATTTAAGTCAACACAGTACACCAAATACCAAAACTCATGTTTGGTATTAGTTATTGAGCAGACATACTCATTGTAAATCTATGCAAACCACTTTACTCAGTTAAAGTTTTAGTCATACACAGGAAGACAGACGTGTCTGTGAATATAGCAAATAAAGTCTCAGAACTCACAGAGAATACAAGGCTGCAGGCTATGTCTATGCTCCAAGCCCGTAAAATACAAATTCCACGTTGATCTCTCTTAAAGACACAATAACACTCAGCACACTGAAGTTTAGTTATTTCTGATATAGTTAGTTGTAAATATATCAAAAATAACAGCACAGACATTATTTGAAATCGTGTATGGTGATTTTGTCTGATTAAATCCAACCCACACACACTCTGGCAGTAAAAAAGAAAAAAAAAAAAAAAATCTTGTGAAGGAGGCTCATAGATGAAGAGGGAGAGCTTGATCGAGCGCTATAAGCAAGCAACTGAGGGGTGATGTGGAGACTAATTTTTATATTCCTAGATCCGTGGACGGTAATTGAGGCAAAGGAGTAGAACTGCAGCTATTCAATTTTAAGTCATGAAGAAAATATTTTTAAAAACAACATGTCTTTATTTATTGGCTTCACTGACAGCCAGAGAATGACTTTAAAACTCTAAAACATACGTAATTAAATATAATTGCTGCTACTCATAGAATCTAATCTAAAAGCATAAAGTGGTTGCAGGAAATAAGCACTCCAGGATTAATACTGGTCCCAGTCTGCTCAGTTGTGCTGCCAAGACAATCCTCAATTAAGCCCAAATCCGGTCTTAAATGAATCTGAGCCACATTGCATTTCTGAATCTGCTGGACTCGATCCAACCTTTTTCCATGAAAATAAATTTTAAATAGAATGTTTTTAAAAGCCCAATATAAAGAAATTTACCCCAGAATAACTGAAATGACTCAGGGGAACAGTTTCAAATGACTATGGGTCTTTTGTACAATGTCCATATTAGTAACTGCTTCAAGGGAGTCTGGGCACAGGCTCAGCCTGCTCTTGCTTGCTTATGGGTGTCAAACATGGTCAATTAGAGCTTCCTGGCAGCACTGGCCAAAGCTGAGCCATTTAGTTTAGGAATCCTCTCAAATTCAAGCTGAAATGCCACTTCTCCCACTTGTGTGCCTTTCATAACAAGTGTAGAGTAGGTAACAGCTATAAATACAATGAACCATAGATGGTGGAAAAATGCAAAACATTATGAAGCACAGCTTTTACTGCACCTGTGTTATCAATAGCACTACTCATAAAAAATCTGCATGGATTTTCACATTTGGTTAGGCATAGTGATCATGTGTACATTTCATACCTGAGCATGTATTAAAGGCTATGTATCTGGTTACCTGTGTACTCACAACCATTGGGGCATGCAGGCAAGAAGAGAAAGAGAAGATTATTAATCTGTCTGGCAACTGGACTTCAATTTAGGGCTGCAACTATCGATTATTCTAGTAATCGAATATTCTATCGATTATTCCATGGATAATCGAGTTTGTTGAAAAACTGGGGGGGGTGCATGAGCTTTATGTTGTAATGGTTTATATTCACAAGAGTCCTCCTAAATACATTTCTATTGCAGGTCTATTTTAAGTGACTAACCAAGAATCAAAGCATAAAAAAAAAAATTATTTTGATGGAGCCCCTCAGTCGCTAGTGCTATTGGCGGAGCCCGCTAGCAAACTATGGCGATTGCGATCCATTTCAGCAGCTAACAGCTGAAATTCTCAGCACATCGAGCACAACACACGCACGCACGCACGCACACACACGTGTGTAGAGAGCCATGGAGGCATGGAAGAATGTGTCGGCGATGATACTCTTGGTGTTAAAGGGTTGTTTTTCGAAATGATGGAAATCTGTCGCACCGACGGAGTACTTTAACGCTGCTAATGTGGGTGAAACGCTTCGCTTACACAGAGACACCTGAGCTGCAGAGTTTAAAACAATCCATCGAAGCAATTTGTGTCGACGATTTTTTTTTTTTTTTTTAATAAATCGAATTACTGGAATCATTGCAGCCCTACTTCAATTAAAATGTTATGTTGATTTCATGTAATGGACGGAGAACAACTCAGATGGAAGACTTTTTGATGTCAAACCAAACATCTCTCAGCATACTATTCCAGGAAGAATGATGGACAGAATAAAAACAGACAGGCTGTGATGTGCAAACAAACCTTAGAGGTCTTATAAGTCAGTTGCACAATGAACACATGTAGGCTAACCCCTAGAATATATTTTTTTTTATTCTGGCCATGGGAAAACTAAACTACAGTTCTTCTCACCATCTCAACCTTCCTCACTCACACCATATTAATTACACCTCACAGAGCACCAGCAATCAAAAAGAATGCAACACCCAATGTAACAAGTACGCTGCAAATAAGCAAATAAACAATGAAAAACTGTTCTTCCTTGTACAGATATTATTTATTTGGCAGTGTGGTTATAATACTAGAAATAGCTGCTAAATAGCAGAGATTTGTCCTCTGGTATATCATTCTGATATCACAGCAGAAAATTCATGAAATGCATGAGCTTATGTATAGCTCTTATTTCTGGAAAAGCTAGAAAAGTATTCTGAAGAGCTAGAAAATAAACAATACTATTCCAGTCACAATATACCACTTGATCCTATCCTTTTATTTTTCAATATTTTATTTATTCGTTCCAGATTTACCGACATCAATGCCTCATTCGAAAATTCTTTTTTTTTTTAAATAATCTATTGAGTACACTCAATAGGACGGGAAACAGTGAACTACAACCAGCACAAACCATAATCTTGTCACATCCATGCTTACTTTCTCTAATCTCTGTTTGTGGGTGCAGCTGTGAGTAGTTCAGATGGTAAACTGAGATGGTGATAAACGGGAATCTGCAGAATTTCTGCCTTTGTTCAAACCTACCTTAGCCTTAACATTTTACTGGGGTCAATCATCCTCAAGTTCTTCAATTTGACAGTGCTGTGAGATGGCTACAGGGAGCATGGAGTCCAGGTATGCAAGACCTACCCTCAACAGTATAAGGTTTACCCAATGAATGAGTATCACTAAAACATATACTGTTCTTTATGCAGTCTGTAACAAATTATTCAATTTGCCCTTTTATGCTGTAAGTTATACATTAACCTAACTAAGCAATGTTTTATAAAGGACATTTTTTGTTAACCAACAAAATAAGTCACATGTGCAGCTTCGATTGTGATCAGGATAAAGGCTCCAGAAGAATATTTTCTCCATCTCCATTTGAAGAAAACAAAGTGTACATACGACCCAAAATAAAGTGCTTAACTAAAGTCTAAATTAATTGATCTAAATTCATCTTCTGCCTACATAATCTTTTTAGGTACGAGATGTCAGAAAATAAATATTACAGTAGAATTGTAGTGGCTATTTGTCCTCACCAAATGGCCACAAAGGCACCTCAGGACTGGATCTTACACAGGTCAAAAATCTCAAAAATAACACAAAGTCCATACCAACAGTGCATTTGGGTTGGTTTATTTTCCATAGTGCAGCAAACTTACAGACATAGACCTTTAGTCTGCTGCCTGTTAAAAACCATATGACCTGGTGCCTGCTGACCCCTCCCACTTGACCTACTTATGTAGATTAAGTGCACACCTGCTGACCCATAAACCCAAAAAGTGAACCCAAATTTACCAAAAGAAAATTCAACTATAAACTTATTCTTAGCAAAAAATAAACTCAACATTTTAATCCAAAAAGTCAAAACAACCCACAAATAGCTCCAATAACAGTATAGAGAGTGCTGTACATAATTGTGTACGTGCTGACTGAAGGCGTTGAACACATGCACATTAGAAACATCAGAACACATCAGATGGCGCTGCTCTGTGCATTACTGACTGATGTAAAGCAGGTGCGCTGGAAATGTTACAACTACCAAGATGCAATAAATAGCTAAAACTGGAGTTATGCAGTGTGTGAGCTGCATTCATTTAATTTTTTTTGGCCCAACACTTGCCCCATTTTTTTTTTGGGTGTGGATGGGCATGTATTTTTTCCTCTTTTACACATGCACAGACAGACAGTAGGTTGAGAATATGCAAGTGTGGCCTTCTTCCCAACCTCACAATGCTCAATGATTTCATGTCCCTCCTTCTCCTGTGAACCGTGAAGAGCTGCTGCAGTAGGAAGGTAACTAAACAGCCACACAGTGCCACGGGGCATGCTTGCTTTATAGATGAAAGCATGAAAACAGATTTCTTCCAAATTACACTTTAATACTGGTCACCTATTACAAGGTGGTAGGATAATCATGCTTGGCAGGTGTCCTTGGACACAACATGAAAACTGGGAGTGAATCATGTTTTGTTTAACAAACACAAATGAGTGGTGGGAGGTGGATTAACTGGAAAAAACTGAGTCACAATAAATTCCAAAGTAAATGGAGACAAAGGGCAAATGGTTTAGTTCTTATATAGCGCTTTTCTACTCTGAGCACTCAGAGCACTTATACAACACACTTGCATTCACCCATTCATACGCGCACTTCCATATGAAACTAAGTTAAGTGCTTTTACTGTCTAACATTCACACACGTTCATACTCCAATGCTTGCGTTGGAGAGCAACTTGGGGTTCAGTACTTTGCCCAAGGATACTTTGGCATGCAACCCGGAGCAGCCAGGAATCGAACCGCCAACCTTCCAATTAGTAGGTGGCTTGCGCTACCTCCTGAGCCACAGCCACCCCAAGTCACAAGTCTTGTGTAGTTTGGTGCAGCTGATTAAAAGGTCCTCACACTTACAATCAAACCCTAGGACTCAAGACAGGAGTTCAGATCCATATTTAGAACAATCAATCCACAAGTCCTGTTCTAGCGGGTATTACGTTTATTTAACATCTTGTATAACAGCCAAGTGGATCTTGGGAACATATGACACCAAACCAAAAAAAAAAAAAAAAAAAAAAAAAAAAAATGCAGTGGCCACAATGACTTGCATAATGACGCAGAGCTGAGCAGAGAGCACAGATAATAGCAAATTAGCAGCCCTGACAAGGAAAAGCAATCACAGTTCAAAAAGGCAACCAGCTAATGTTATCTTTATTATTCTAGATGCAACATAACAATAAAGTTTAAGTCTGGTTTGTCATCCCTGATATGACATCATGCATGGCAGCAAGTGGAGGCTAAAATGGATGGACAGATGGATAATGAGTGGATTAATGAAGCTGTTTCAACCATCAAGAGAGCAATAACAGAAAACCTGATTCAACTTTCTTGGCAAGAAAGATGGATTATAACACCACGGTCAGGCAGAAGGGAGAACTAACATAATAATTGATAAGAAACAATGGTGTTGCCATGACAAATGCTGTTAGGAATTCAAAACCAATTAGCTATGAAAGCAATGCCAATGAGATCTTTGGCAACTGGGCTTGGTTCTGCAACTTCAGCAACTTTTGAAAAATAGAAGGTTTCAGGTAGTACATCTGCAGGTCTCATGAGCCTAAAAAAAGTTGACTGGACTTTAAGTTTTGAAGAATCCCTGGTATTCAAACCCTATAGTGGGGATTTTTTCTCTTGGGGGTGGTCGCTGACCCACTATTGTTCACGTGCATCATCATCACCAGGGTTTTAGCCAGGGGTCCCCTCAGTACGACCAGATGACCAAGGCAAGGTGTGTGGGGGGGAACAAAACAAAAAAAGCACCCCTACAACACCAGACTGAAAATGTTCCTCTAAGGCAGAAGGGAAAGAAAGGAAGATGCACACATGAACATGTGGTTATCCAAACTGGGCTTTTATCAAATCAGCGAATATGTCAGACACCAACTAGGGAGAAAGAGAATGACAAAAAGAACAACAGTGTTATGCATTATGTAGCAGGTTTGTCAGAGAAAAAGGAGTTAAAAAAAAAAAGTCCACTGTGAACAACCATCACTAAACAGAGGTGGTTGTTTATGACACCAGATCTCAGTTACCTACAGTGCAATCCTGAGAACCCTTCCCAGGCACCTCAACCCCCACTCACACTCTACTTCAGGTGACCTCAATAGGTCACTTGATAGAGTGGGGCAAGATGTTCCAGAGTTCAAGCTAGCAGCTGATCGCCCAGCCCTGCGCCTGGCTGAGGTGTTGTCATGCCAGGCTGAGAATTGCAGCTGTTAGCTACCAGAACGGATTGCTATCACCACAGTTTGCTAGCACAGTTTAATGCTGCCATTAGCACTAGCAAGCAGTCATTCATTCTCAAAGAGAAAAACAGTACTTCCCAAATAGTAAACTACCTCTTTAAATACTTATCAACCACTCACAAGGGTAACTCTCATTTCCTCTTAGAGTTGGGAGGGTGGTTGCGGTATCTGTGGAGCCGTTTTAAGCTAAAACCATGAATAATTACAAAGGCATAGACTAACCGAGCCACAGACATTGAAACAAATTCCTATAATAACATTACGGTAAGAAGAATGACTTTATGTGAGGCTCATTGTATAGTGGACACTATTTAGAAGTTCACCCCTACACATGAGCTTTGATAAGAATCATAGACCGTTACAGTAATTATAAAACAAGGTAGCTGCTGCCTAGTGCTGGAAACTCAGACAGGTCAGCTCCACCCTGAAGGGGAAAAATGCACCAGGAAAGACTAGATCTGTGTAGGTCTGTTCAATTTCTTCTGGAAAAGACCACTTAGTGCTCCTGTTTCTCCATCAGCTTTCCCAGAAAAGAATTTGTTTCCTGTCCACAAAGGCAGATAACAAGCCCCCTAGGCTCCTTCACACAGAACTGGAGGGTGCATGTGAAACATGATGTGGTCTCCAGAGAGAGGAATTGTTTACCGTTGTGAAAGGACCAGGCTTGGGAGGAAAGGTAACAACTATAGGCTTAGCAGCTGCTACATGCACCCTGAAGACTTACAGTTGAAAAGAGCCAGCTGTTTTATAGGTGTAAGAATATAAAGCCAGATCAGAGTAAGACCTGAATGTTTGCAGTATGGACTACATCTATCAGGCTACAGCACCTGCTTCATACTGCCTCAGGTAATACTGCTCTTTCATCTACAGAGTATGGAGACATGGAATATTAACTGTGAGGATGCCAGTCAAAAATTGTTTGGTTTTTTTAAGTTTTTAAAGTCAGAGTTTTGACTTTATGAGGCGATAATGTTTTTTTTTTTTGTTTTTTTTTTTTTTTTTTGTTTTTTTAAAGGTAGCTGTCAGTGACTAATTTACCAGACAGAGACTAAAATGCAAACACTTCTCTCACACAACATTTTAAGAATTAATAAAAATAGAGATTATATTTAAACAGCATTCCCTGTCAGGCTCATCTATGCCAGCCTTTCAGATCGCATCCTGACGCCTATCTCCAGCAGAGAAGAGAAACTATAACTATGTCCCTGAAAAATGGGTTTTGTGAGGTACCTGAGAAAACACACACCAAAGAAAAAAAACAGCAACAGAGTCTCGGCAGCCTGATTGCTTGTCACGTGGAGGCGCGCAGGATCCAAGTTTCTACTGTGTTGGCTGACGTAAGATTGCAGACTATAGAGTTCAAGGATCAGCAGAGTGGTAACATGTCTCACTGGCATAGCCTCAGGAATGCATTTGTCATACTGACCTACTTCTGATCTCTAAGGTGGAAGAAACAGCCAAGAAATAAGTCTTTAATCCAGAGCTGCGGGAAGTCAAAAAAAGCAAATGGACAAGAGCCATGCTGTAAGTCATACAGCTTTAACCAGTGATTGCTATTATTCAACCAAATCTGCTCTGCACAGTTTCTTGGTATTAAAGGAACTTATTTATTGAGCAGTAAGTAAATTTAAAAAAAAAGAAGAAAAAAAAAAAAGAATGGTGGCAGATAAAGCAACTATCTCACACTTTTTTTAGGGTCTCAAAAACCTTAAAGGGTGGAAATTACACCTCAAAAATATAGCATCTTCCACCAGACTGTTTGGCTTCATGTCTGTATGACTCAGCACTCAACACAGGAATATACACATCATCATGACACTGATTCACTTCAGTACAAAGTTGAAATAGTAACTGGATATTCATTCGTTACCTTACAAGTGTTTGCTAAAGAAAGTGAACCTCAAGCAGTTCACAACATTCCCTTTGATTCTAGTTACAGCCATCTCTCCTTTTAAGGACCTACAGCAGGCTAGACCTGCCATAACATGCATAGTACTTTAATATTGTGGTGGGGTGGGGGGAGTGGGAGCACCCAGCCTCAGATGAGTCAACCACATCAACAAAGCACTGGGCAAATGAACCAGAGAGCTGGGATACATCCAGCTGCTCATGACACAGCAAGAGTTGCCTTCACAGGATTTCCTTCCTTCCTTCTGTCCTTTCATCCAGCATTTTACCCATTTCCACAATATACTGCAGGTTCACGGGGGGTCAGAGTCAGTCAGTAAGGGGTCAAAGTGAGTCAGCATCATCATTTCCCCACATAAATCCACACCATTTCAACAAAAAAAAAAAAAAGGAGTATGCGTCATTAGATCCACGCTGTGATGTTCTGGTGTATTTAGGGTCATTCGCTGGTTGTGTTTTTCATACAGAAATTGAATTTTAAAGGTAAGTTTGCCACTGCAACATAACAAAATAGGCTGCACTACAGTTTATTATGCTTAAATCTAAGTTAACACTCATGTAGCAGAGCACACTGCATGCTTGACCATACTTACACTATATTGCCAAAAGTATTTGATGTCTGCCTTCACATGCATATGACTTTGAGTGACAACCGATTCTTAATCCATAGGGTTTATATGATGTCAGCCCACCTTCTGCAGCTATAACAGCTTCAATTCTTTTGTAAAGGCTTTCCACAAGGTGTGTGTTTATGGGAATTTTGACCATTCTTCCAGAAGTGCATTCGTGAGGTCAAACACTGATGTTGGACGAGAAGGCCTGGCTTGCAGTCTCCGCTCTAATTCATCCCAAAGGTGCTCTATGGGGTTGAGGCACAGGACAGTCACACCAAACTCGCTCATCCGTGTCTTTATGGGCCTTGCTTTGTGCACTGGTGCACAGTCAAGCTAGAATAGGAAGGGGTCATCCCCAAACTTTATCCACAAAGTTGGGAGCATGAAATTGTCCAAAATGTCTTGGTATGCTGAAGCATTAAGAGTTCCTTTCACTGGAACTAAGGGGCCTCTAACAGTTGACTGTGGAATATTTAGCAACGAGGAAATTTCACGATGGGACTTGTTGCACACATAGCATCCTATCATGTGGCCATGGAAGTGATTGGAACACCTGAATTCTATGATTTGAATGGACGAGTGAATACTTTTGGCAATACAGTGTATGTCAGGCTTCTCTTCAGAGAGCCAAACTGCAGCCAGCCACCAAGCAAACATCCTCCCCTACTCTGCTCCACATCCTGATCTCAGAGGGAAACTGCTAGTTATGATAACACGAAGGTGCAAACAGACATACTACAGCCCAATAAACTCCCACCTATCCAACTGCACCCTCTGACCTCAGAGTAGATGTACAAAATCAAGCATCAGTGCAGCTAGAGTGTAAAAAGAAAGTTCTTGAAACGTGAGAAACAAAGGTTCAATACCACTGATCAATAGAACAAATGTCCAATCCCTCAAATGGGACAGGATAACAGTCTTTGCCCTGCCAGGTCACCCTTCTACTCCACAGACTGACTGCTGCTGCTGCTGTTTGGGATTGATGTATGAGCCCATCTGGAGTAATATAGTATTAATGTTAATGTCAGTGTGCAGTCAATCAACAAATGCAAAAATGACAAGTAAAAGCATGCCTCAGTCAGGCCCTGGAGGAGATTTTTTCTCATTTAATGTCAAGACCTCTACACTCGGACACAAACCAGGTACTGAGTTCTGAGAGAGTACAAAAACCTAAGTTTTTACTGCTACATGAGACTGTAAGAGTACAGCACTGGTACTTTATACCAGCCTCCTGTAATAACATAATTTGTCCATTTAAAGTCAATGCATCAACATATACCTAACACGACTTCTTTCCAGGTATGTTGTAGGGGTGTTGTTACCAAAATCATACTGACAAAAGCAGCGACATTTCTCAAATATCACGTGTGATTACGGAAGATTTGTATTATTGTATTTGCCAGCTCAGGTAAATAGCGTTTGGACTGCATGCTTGAGAGACTGATATATTTGAGTGGGAGTGACTACCACCACCATTCACTACATTCCACAGGCTGTCCCATTAAAACCGAGGATTTCATCTGTGGTGCACCAGCAGAGCAATGTGCATGCTCTTCGCACTAAGAAATTTCACATTTATAACCGGCCAGTGCAGCAAACTCGTTAAGCTGCTCTATTAAAATCAACAGAGCGCGACATTCCCAAACGTGCAAAGGTGCAGCCTGCGGATGGCACGGTAAAAAAAAAAAAAAAAAATCCACCGTTTGTCAAACGACCGAGAGAAGCGTGCATTCTTACCTTTGAATCCCATATTTATAATCCGATCGCGTATAGCTGTATTGAATCCATCTTCGTATGGAAACCCAAATTTCACAGTGAAGACAAAACCAGAATGTCTATTTTTTTTTTTTTTAGCTCGGTAGGAATCCAGAGAACAGGGCAACACAGCAGAGAAGGCGCAACTTGAAACTGACGGAGAGGGAGCCGTCGAAACCATAACGCCGACAAGGAGGGGGGAGAGCTCAGCTCTGTAAATAACGACATATTACCGAAATTTGATTGACCAAATAATGTTACTGTATTTCATGTTTAATAAGAGTACAATACAGTAACAGAGTGTATACTGAACACAGACGACCCTGTTCTAGTATGTATCTCAATCTTTCTAACAACATAGGGTGCGCAACCCCCGCTCCTCCTTGAGGTGAGCCTGCGTGTTTTAACTCAGTTTAATCCAATTGGTCTCTTCCAACGTGACGCAGCAACGGTGCTGCCGAAGCAGTAAACGTTGTTTGCACAACAGGGTAAGGCTGGCGGGATTTCACATAACATGACATCCGAACTGTCAATGTTTTTATTATTTTCAGGTACTCTAAAGCATTCAGCGTTACATTTTGTGCGATTCTGTATATTGACTTAACAAGGAAATAAAAATAAAAAAAAAAAAACGGTGAAACCTGAAAGTCCTGATACAGGATGATGATAAATTATTGCTGATAATAATAATAATTAGCCTGCACATAAATGGGTGAATTGTTTACTGTGCTATTACTTAAGTTTATGTATCACTTATCTCCCATCATGCTGAGAATGAAATAAGTCTAGATAGCTGAGTTATCAGAGTATAGGCACGTGATTCAAATGAGCACTTGTGGCACCTAGGAATTTTATATGGACAGTAAAATAAGTAGGCTGGAGGGAAAAGGTTAGGCTACATGACATAAAATAATGGTTAACGTTCCTGAGATCTGTGCATCTGTTGTGTCAGTCTTCAAGTTTCTTTTCCACTGTAGGAAATCTTGAAAATACGATTCCAAAGGAAATTCCAAAGCTCATTTGTTTGTTTTCTAACAAAGTATAGACCCAGATTGTGCAGTGGTTTCAGAGGGGCTGAAGTTTGCCTTAGTGGAAAACCATAAGATTACAATTTGGGAAAATTATAAGTTTTAAACAATCACTTTCAAATGGCAAGAAACCGTTTAGTGAGTCTTTGGCTGCTTCCCACAGACAGAAATATGCATTACTGATACACTGCTTTTGTTTCAGTCACAGCATAGTCCAAGACTTCTCTCCAAACTACAAAAAACATATTGTCGTCATACATCAATGGTTCCCCACTCCAGACTGCAAATGAACCTTGTCAAAGGAAAGGTCCTTATTAACCAGTCAAAATCACTGCTGGTTCAAAAATTACACTGGATCACAGGCAAGCAAAAACAGTGGAGTCTCAGAAATGTGTCAGCTTGAGATAAATTTCATCCACTTGGATCAGAAAAAGACTTTATCTATATTCTCTGTAAAGCACTACATTCTTTGGCCATGTTGGAAGGAGGAACCCTTCAGCCACTATCAGCTCTCGGCACATTACAGGAACTAACAAGGCGGACGGCTTCCCATCAGCTTAAGTCACAGGACAGATAGTCTGGCTGGTTTTTAAAGAGTAAACAAAGACACGAGGCACTTGTAGTGTTTAAACTGCAACTTAAATACAGCAAAGTAAGCACATAATTTAACAAATGATATGCTGTATATATTATTATAAAAATCTGTGGAAAATATTAGTCCCACCTATACAGGGAGGAGATAAGATACAGGGATATCAAAATCAATTATACAAGAAGAGATAAATGGGCAGAAGTCAACACTATAATGCCGTATACTAACCAGATTATTATAGATAAGCCACATATAATCGGTTTACAGGCAATTTGTTAAAACATAATGCAGACAGTAAAATAATCATAAGTACTTCGCCAAACAGTTAATCTGAGCGCTTCGTAATGTTTTCTTCAATGTTACCCTTACACAACTTTAATTAGGGTCTGTAGCACTTTGTATCATATCTCATGCATATTTTGCAATATTAGCATGAGGTTCAAATGTACTGTAAGATAATGTAAAACAGCAACATTTTGACCATGAAAGGATTTGCAGCTAGAAAAGCTCAAAGTTTCTACCACCACAAGGACATTTTACATACAGTATGAGGCCTGCAATCAGAACAAACCGTCCTAGTTGAATTTGCATGGATTTGCTAATTATACAAACCACGGGGGGGCACAGAGTGTCAGCCGGGTCTAATTGTGTGTAAATGAGCGAGACAGAAAAAGGAAGACAGACTTGAAGGAGTAGAAATGGGGAAAAAAACGACAGGACTAAGATTAGCAGTTGGAGGCTGAATGACTTGCTGCCAGATCATAATACAGCTGAGAGAGTTTCACCATATTATGAAACTGCCTCCAATTGCACTGAGCAAATTGGTTCCCACCACGCCTCTGTTCACTGTTAAGGTCTGTTGTCAGCTTTCGACTTAGGATCAGTGGAAGCTGAGTGAAGCATACAGACAAAGGGTTGTCTGCCTAAGGTGAGGCAGGCTGCATGCATTCTCAACATCACAAAGGAATTACTGATGTCATCCCTGAAATCTTAAAAGGCATCTGCCATGTCACATTATCCAATTCTGATCACAATGGACTGCATCAAATCTCCTTTCATTCGCTTGCGGTGCAGCAGGTGAAAGAGGGTAATAAAAGGTGAAGTACTCACTGTACTGAGTGAAGACAGGAACAAGCTGAAGATCCAAAAGCTATCCCTCTGAGTGGGATTGTTGTCTTTCTATCTTCCTTCCTCCCTGTCCTCTTCCCTTTCTCCTTCTCCTCCTGCCTTCTCCCCCCCCCACCTCTTCTCACCACAGAAAGATGCTGCCTGGACCAGTGATCGTTGTCATGGTAACCGAGACTGAGGGGGATTCTCATGTGACCAGAGCTCCTTGAGTACTGATTGGCCAGATGCACCGAAATAGGGAGGGTGAGATGGGGCGGAGGGTGTGATGTCACATGCCCACCAGTTCACAGATTGGAGGAATCCTCAGCCAGGCGGCCTGCAAGCACATACAGACACAATGGGGGTCTTTTTAAGGTGGGGTTGATCTGAAGTGGAGCACTTCCACCGTCAGGAAGAGTCTCCTTGACTGACTGACTGACTGACTTGGTGGTATGGTGACTGACTTAAAGGGATTCTAGCTCACTCATGTGAGATGGCTCTGGCCCAGCTCCCTCTGCTTTTTGCTCTCATCTGCAATGCTGCTGCTGCTGTCACTAAAATGCTCTCCTAACTGCCAGGATGCAGAGTGTTACAGGATATGAGGTCGTTCATATGTGGCAGCTTTACCTGCTGGGCCTACCACTGTTCATCCTCCTACTGGGCCTACTGTATTTATAGGACTGCAGAAACTACACAGACGCAAGGCTGCTGCTGTTCACACTTAGATAGTCACATTCATACAGCACTCAAACATTCAGGCATACAATGAAGACAGAATGCTGCTATTACTGGTGCAGATAAGAGTGTCAGCTATTTACTGAAATAAAAAGTTACATTCATACTACACATTTAGCTTTATGCGCAGCCAATCTGGGATAAAAAAACAGGAAAAACTAGCAGAACACCATCAGAATGTGCTGCCCTAATTGCATAATCATACGTACTTTTGTCATATATTTGATGTGTTTTAGAGGTTTGAAAGTAGTGATGATGGGGGGGCAGGAATTAAAGGAGCATTCAGCAGTTGAGTGACAGAGAGAACCCGCTTTCTGTTCCTTTAAGCAGTAAAAGATTTCAGGATAAACACGTTCATGTTTTATATCCCTTTTGAGGAGAAAGTAGGACTCGATTAATTTCACGCTCATTCCCAGCGATGACATGAGTAATCATGCTCTGAGCCTGTTGTCCAGACTGTTGTGTAACAGTTTGGGATCGGTCCAGTTCAGCCAGAGATGAGAAATGTTCTTGAATTGTGTTTGTTTCTCTGAGCTGATGTCATGTTTTGCCTTTTTGAGACACTAAGTAACTCACAAGTCTCAATAATCCTGATTTGACAAAGTCCTCAGAGTTGGTGGTCATCTGGATCGCTTTATTTTGGCCATTTCGTTTTGCAGTGCAACTCCTACCACTGACGTGTGTGTGTGAAGAAATTTCATCACATTTTTCAGTAAAATAAAACATAAATTCTCTTCTGTGCCACAGAAAATAACAGATTTGTTCTTAAAACACAGAAATACACTCGAATGCTTATTTTCACTGTAAATATTCTGATAGTCTTGAACCTTTTCTTCACACCCACCCACACACACTGTCTGAATCAATCAGAAATGCAGCTCAAACATCATGCTCCAGCGACAACCAAGGTTATGCATAATGCACCCATTTTCCTCTAATGCTAACTGGGCAGTGAGTTATATTAATAAAACATGCACTGCTGTCTCCAAAGCCATCTGTTTCTCCACACCCAACGGGCACTGCTCACGTAAAGGTGTTATTCACTCTCATCAAAAAAACATTTTATTCAACAGAATAAAAAATGCTGGACTTTTGGTGGGCACAAGCTGGTTGCTGTGTGTGTCCTTGTCTTCCATCCACATCACCAAAAAAAACCCTGCTGAGTACTGTCTTCATTCTTTGATATATTTGATAAAAGAAAGGCAGGAATTTGTTTATATTTGCAAAAGAGAATCTTAATTGTAAGTATAGGTTAAAGCAGGTTTAGCTCTCTAAAAGGACTGGAACAAAATGACAGCCATAAGGAGAACATCACTGTTCCTCCCTTCTCCTCCGATTCTCTCAAGTCTTCTTGTACTGATGCTCTGATCTCTCCCTTCTTGTGTGCGGATGAATGAAAAGACGATGAGATCAGTGACACTAATAGGTGATCTCATCGTGTTCATGGGCAGCCATCAGGAAGCTGTTACAGGCCATTGAGCACTAAGCTGCAGAGGAGAAGGAGGAGGACGAGTTGTTGAGGAATGACAAAAATAAATCTTCCTCATAGGCTTGATCTTACTTGGGGGATTCATGTTTCATTTTGAGAGCATATTAAAACTGAAATCAACTAATCAATCAATGAAAACATCAGTAATCTTAAATAAAATGCATGTCTGTTACTTATCAGTGTCCACATTTATCGTGCATGAAAGTGATGGTAAAAAGCTTGTATGGTGAAGAATCGAACCAGATCACACTAGGGGTTTAATAAATTATGGAGGCAGATGCATTAAAGTCTGGGACAGGACATTTATTAATGGAAGCACAAACTCTTTTTTTTTTGGATGCAAACTGAAATAAATCAGCCAAATGCACACAATAACCGAGGAAATGCTTAGATATGAATAAACAGGATTCCAGTAAATTGGTCAACAGTGTATGACAAAGATGTGTGAATGGCTTTTTTATAGAGGGAAATTGTTTGATCCTCCAGATAAACACAACATGAATTATCTGAGTCCAAAAGAATGATAATGGAAAAGGCTTCTAAGAATGGTATCAGTATGTAACTTGAACGTTTCATTTCCTCCAGAGCCATGAGCACTAACCCTGTGCAAACACCACGTAAATCAGCTCCAGTCGGCTTCCCCCCGGGCATGAAGAACAGAGGGAGAGGTTATGAGAGAGTGAGGTGTTTGTGTGTGAGATGGTAGGGGGCTCAACAAAGGAAATCAGCAAACAAAAGTTAGAGAGTGAAAACACACCTACCCACAAAGTCAGGGAGAGAAAAACGGCAGACAATGGGTGTCAGATTTCAGGAGTTTAGGCTGTGTCTACGGTCAGTCTGAGCCAGTCTAAATTTAAGTGTATGTGTTTAGGAGACCTCAGGCCAGGGCTGTGTGAGTACTGAAAAAAGAAGTAGTGGTCAGGGTGCGGCCACACTGGAAACATTTCTCACACTGCTGGTCATCCACTGTGTCCATGAACAGCTAACTGGGTAGGCTGTAAACCCATCCGTTCCTAGAAGTCAAAAGAGTCAGCAGAGCTTTTGTTTGAGTGGCAACACCTATCGTTCAGCAGAATATTGCAATGCGTGCTGGCACCCTGAGCACGGGTAAACACTCTTTCTATTTTGTCCTTGATAAAAGAGTGAAGGTATTTCCTCTGCTTAAACTACCCTCAAAGATTAGACATAGACGTTATTGTTTCATTCACTCTGGCAGGTGAAGTATATTGAATTCTTGTCTAACTCGTGCTGTTTTACCCTCTGCAGGCACTAATCTTACTATAACATCTTAATTCAGTTGGATCAACCATTATTTCTGTCTTACTAAATTTAATAAGGTGGAAGAGGAAAAACATGCTGGACTCAACGGTGCATGAAAATGAATAATTGCAACCAAATCCATGGAATTAGATGGTTTAATAAATTGAATTACATTCCACTAGAAGGTAATATTCATGATGGTTGGGAAACAATCAAAAGGCTGTGCCACAGCACAGATGGCAACACCACTATAGAATTAGTTTTGAGAAGGGATTTATGTCAGTTACATTGCAGGCCTAGTTATGTAATAGCAATTGTTAGCTGATTAATCTGAAGCATTAATCCATGAGGGAAATTTGTTGTGGAGTGTTTTTGCATGTCATTACTACAGATTTGTTTGGTTGTATAGGAAGACACAGGAAATAGAAAGTGTGCAAACACTATCAAGCTGGGCACATAAAGGTGAAGTGGCATTATATGAATTATAATACCTAAAATATAAACTTTTAAAGCAATATATTTCAAACAAAACGCTTCATTTAAATGAAGCCGAGAAGTGCTACTCTGTGTCCTGTTGTGAAGTGCAGCTGAAAACAGTTGTGTAATATTTTCTGGGACTCTGAAGGAAGCTTATTTTGTAACATCTGAATATGGGCTTGCGATTTCAAAATAAAAATAACAATTCAAGATGTATTGCAAGTGTGTGGTGGGATTGAAATGTGTGGTTGTTCAGAAGACAGAGAGAAAAGATGGCATTGAGTTGCATTTCAGGATACACAGGACTCCTGTGTTTTTTGGTATTTGACTCCTACTGAAGACTCACTAGACGCCAAACTATAAGATCTGCAGCACTTTTCTCATCTGGGTACTCCCTGTACCCAGTAAAGCGTCATTGGTGTCACTTTCCGCACTTTCCCCTGAGGGTGTGATTAAGCTACGCCTTATCAAATACAAAATGGCGATTCCAAACACTGTGTGCTTGTGACTAGAGCAGAATTTTAATCACACTCTGCTTTAGACTGCCAAGGTGACCTGTCTTTGTTTTTTTTCACCCCCTTTTCATGCATTCTCTCCCTTTCAGAGAGACCATGACACTGCTATGTACTTTCCCTGATCAGATGATGGGTTTGCTAAGAGGCACTAACTGTAATCAGAAGTCAGTAAACACAAATCTGAGCAAAGGTTTTTCATTACAGTTGGAGACAAAGCAGAGCTGAGCTGCAGTTTACAGTGTGGCCTCCAATCTCAGTACAAATCAACTCACATATAGCACACAGGGATCCACTTCACATCTGAAGCCAAAAACTCAAGTCGGTCAGACAACATAAGCTGAGCTGAAGAGGTGTTTTCTTTTTTCCAGCCTCCGTCAAAGCTAACATGTGCTCAACCTTAGCTTGACTCTGACTCCTAAAGTTAAAAAAAAAAAAAAAAAAAAACCTGTAACATGAAGTTTTAATCTTTCATGCATTTTAATTGCATGATATTCAGCAAAAAAGCGCAAAACAAACCAGCTGTGAGTTCAGCTGACGCTTAAACTTGATACAAAGTGGACATGATGGTTAATCATGAGTCTGTGCACAAACACAGCCAGAGGATAGAAACCAAACACCTCTACGGCTTAACAATGAAACCACAGAAAAACGCTTGTGGAGGCACACGTACCTGTAACACATATATATGATGCACACGCTGTAGACACAAGTCACACTTCCCTTACGTTGTGTCCACTATTATCAATGACCTTTACTGCTGCAGGAGGCTGAATATTACAGCAAACAGTCCTTGTCTTGCATGTCCGCAGCAGTCTCCTGATGATGAGGATATGAGTCACAATCTGTAAGGCCAATAACACAACAGGACAACGAAGAAGTAGCTGGAGAGTCTAGGTATTTAAAATTTGAAAGCATGTGTTGAACTGACAATGTTTCTCTACCCTGATACTGGATCGTAGCTATGATATTCAAGAAGACCTGTCTACAGAAACACCAAGTGGAGATGTCACGTTCCCGGTCCTAATATTGACAGGTTTAGGTTAATGGTGCGAGATAAAGGTGACAGCATGAATGAAGCTGTCAGTGACTCTCATAACAAGGTTTCTAACACAGTCCATTACAGGATGTCAATTTCTTTAATAGCAACAAAGTGATCTCTCTCCATTATGCATGAGTTGTACACCCTGGGGACGATTCTCAGCAGTTGCTCTTTTGATTTTTGATTTTTTTTACCCCCCCTCCAATTACAGTAGTTTTGTATTTGATGCTGGTACTGTACTGCACACATTTCTCCTACTGTTCACCTGCTCAGATTCTCACAGTCCTTGTCATCAAACCAGATCTCAGTTCTCTGTGTCAATGCAAAAGAGAAAACACACAGCTAACGTCTGCAGCTGTTCAAATATTGTGACATGTGATCTCTGGCTGGCACAAAGAGAGCTTGTAATGAATGGCCAGGATACAAAGACTGGAAGAACAGGGGGCTCAGCCGTGCGGCCTGTCCCCAACTCCCAAACACAGGCACAAACAGCAGTGTGTTTATTGTGCATTCTTCTACACTTCATGCAAAACTGCTGCCTCTGCCCTCTGATAAATATCCAAAATATGCAAAAAAAAAAAAAAAAACTCCACCCACAGTTGCAAACTACTTTAGAAAGTAGCATAATACTTTAAAACAAGCAAAAGGTACAAAACAAAAGTGAAAAAGGTATTATGTACACAAATATGATGATAAACATGACACTTAGTGATGGTTGTTAAACAGAAATCAGACCAAAGGAAGACCGGGTAACTGAATTCCTTATCTCATAAAGAACAGAGCTGCTTTTGTTCTGCTTTTAGCCCTTACTCATGCTTTGACAAGACTTTCAGAGCCGTTTATTCATCCCGCTGCCACCTTTCACTTTACAGTCTTTATCGCCTGTAGATGAGGATCAAACAGACAAAGCCTCAGTTTTCAAAAGCTCTCCGCACACCTCTTTTGAGTCAGAAATAAAGTCTTTTTCCTGGACCTCTTCTTGGGCTAAATTGTGCTGATGTGGTCAATAAGAGGAATTATAAAGGTTAGGCAGTAGCTTAAAATTCATTAGCAGAAGAACCCCTTGACCTCATTGCTGTATTGATGCTTGACTGACACTAACACATGTTCTTTGAAAGTGCACTGCAACAAGCTCTGTGACTCTGCAGCTAAGCTCAATGATGTCTTGAGCTAAATACTAATATTAGTACACGAACATCCCTGTGACAGGCTGGCGACCTGTTCAGGGTGTACCCTGCCTCTCGCCCTATGACAGCTGGGATAGGCTCCAGCCCCCCCGCGACCCTGAACAGGATAAGCGGAAGCGAATGGATGGATGGATGGATAGTACACGAACATGATCGCAATACAATATTTGCATTACAGCATCTGCGAATTAGTAAGGTTGAAAGGCCACTGTCACTCAACAAGGTTTGGATCCAATTGTGGCACTAGATCAAAAGATTTCATGGCCAGTGCTATAAGTTTATATATCTGATATCCACTAGTTAACACAGTTTCACGCAAAACCACACAGGTTCTTATCAATCTCATAGTGGTGTTAGAAACACCCAGAGTCTTGTAATATTTCTTTTGGGAGTTTGAGAAGTCCGAAAGGCCTGATTGCTGAGATTTCTTTAGCACTAAAGCTGGTGAAAGAAAAAAAGAAAATGTTTTCTATGGTGGCAGGACTACAACAGCAAAATGTATCTATCTGGGAAATAAAAAAACAGATCAGCAAAGAATGAAGCCCTTACAGGAAAATAGAAGTCCGCTGCACTGATAATCCCAGAGCTCAGGGAATGACCTCACTGAAGAGGCCTTTAATGATGTATTTCATGTCCCATTTTCTTCTCCTTAGCCTGATAAGGATCTACAGATTTCATGAGACATGAAGGTATGAAACAAGAGCTTGATCTGAAGGGGCTCTAGTATTAGGGGTTACTGCAAGGTTTCTCTATGCATGCTGGTTAAATGCTGAGTGTGAGGCTGTAAAGCAGTGAGACCCTTTAAAGCTTCATACAGCTGACACATATCCCACACAGCTGAAAATATCACAGAAGAATAACAAAGAATTTTAGCCAAAAATATAAATTAAAATCAATTTAATCTGAAATACATAATGCCCTACCCTCTGAAATGATTTTTGGCACGAAGATAAAGCAAACAGTGAGTCATTTTAACTCCACTACAAAAAAAAAAAAAAAGCAGTGAAGTTGAGAAAAGAGGTTTCTAGTTTTCAAGTGGGTTAGTCACAGGTATTTGGTGTTAACACACTGTGCTTTTACTTTGAAAATAAACACAAATGAATAACTAAATAAAGACAAACTGATGGAAAAGAATGTTAATTATGATCTTTAAAAAGAATAGCCCCAGTTTAGTGAGTGGGCATTATGCTGGCATCCACATGCACAATGCCAAGCTTTGCAACTAATTTCCCCTTGGTCTGTGGATTTCTGCTGTACTCAGGCCCAGGCCCTGAAAGTGTGCTTGTGCGTGTGTTTGAGTGAATCACATTTGGCTTGCAGCTCTGATTTGTGACCTCATGTCTTTGTTTTCTCTCCTTTACTCCCCCTCATGTCAATGAGCTTATCATTATGAGGGGAAGAGAAAGCGCTGTGTTATTGTCTCTTAAACAAACCCCACCTGAGCAAAAAGAGCGATTTCACAGAGTTGCTTCCACATTTAATGCACACAAGTTAGCGCAGAAAACAAAATTACAGTGATGTTATTAAACTTTCTCAAGCACAAGCAGCACTGGCATGCAGCTAGATTTAATGCACAAGAACATAATTATAGTGGATATGTCATGTATACAAGCTGGATGTCACCCAAATGAACAACAGTCATTTCATTATAGGAGTGGGCATCCCATAATTTTCTCATGCAGTGAGGGTGTGGAGCAACATGTTGGGTAACTCTAAATCCTGCAGTCAGCCTTTCTTTGGTGTCAGTTAACTGGTTACTGTGGTAACTGTGCACTCTTAGATGGTTTCCCTATCAGCAGCTTGTCTCCGGCTGTCTTCACAGAAGCTGTGGCAGCATGTGTCTTCCTACAAAATGAGTGATATCACGTCTGATCTTCCTCTCTAACCTTTAGAAAGACGAACAAGCAGCCTGAGACAGATGTGTACACAGGTTCCAGTGAGGTAATGTGACACCCTGTTATGACAGAAGGAGAGACGAGGAAAAGCAGGTAAGACTAAGTGCTATAGCCTGGAATTAACTTACCCTCCCCTTGCTAGGGAAAATATCTGCCAAACGCAAGAATAAAAATAGAGAGCAGCCACACCCTGAGAACCCAACCACACCGAATAGGACTTTACACGTAATACATATAGGGTAAAAGAAGATTCCCACTCTTCATCTAGCAGGTTGGGCAGAGCTCAACCAGTTCAATGAGCACAGAGATGTGGATTATGAAAATGGCGTGTACATTATTCTTTGCACAGTCCCTCCTGTCCTCCAACTGAGGACTCCTCAGCTTTCCGTCCATCCCTCAAGGGTTGAACCTGCACGACAGCCCAGCTTGAATAACTACTCTGTCAGACTTCTGTAATTTAGCTGGAACTCTTCTCTCTCCAGACCACAATTTCACAACAGCAACGGCCCACTGACAGGTTAATGCACAAGTCTACCACACTACTGTGTCACTCAGGATGGTTACTAGGTTACATGAATGTGTTTGGTGCTGTTGTGATCAGGAAGCCCCATCCAAGAGTCAGACACTTGGCCTGAGTGACACACATCTCAGATGGTATTGATTTAATCTTAATAAAGTGACACTCTAAAGATGACCGTGAATACACTTGGAAACTCCGGGCTTTACATTTGAGGATAATCTACCGATATAAATGAGCTAAAATAACATATGACTTTAAGTTCTTGTACTCGGCTGTCGATGTGTTGTTAAGATCACTTACTGTCTGCTTGGCTGTGTGGCTTTTAAAGTTATGTGATAATAACAGGACCCCCCACCCCCACCGAAATAGGAGTGTAGAGTTTAAGTAGAGACTTTCAATTTAGTTGCACACTTGCTGGCAATTGTGTTCAAGATCAATATCAGTATTTATTCACTTAAAAGTGAATACTGATGGCTTCATCTATCTGACAGTTGATTCCAGTGAGATTGGGAAGAAGAGCCGGGGGGGGGGGGGGACAGCTGCAAAGTTTGTGCTCCTCCCTGCCTGTGCCTGTGCGTGTGTGTTTGTGTGGACATGTCTGAATGTGTATTGGTTCCATTTATAAACTTCTGACCCCATGACCTGTGTTGAGGCATGTAACTCCTCCAGGTTCTCTGTCATTTCATAGATGCCCTTTGCAGTGAGCCTCCTACCATCACCCCCAGCAGCCTGAATGTTCATCTGCACTCACATGATTTGAGTGTACATAATGATGTAACAGACACACAAGAATACATACAGTTATACCTGGGGCATTTTTTTTTTTAACAGCAGGAAGAAAAAAAAAGCAGTGCAATGAAAGTTGCATTCATTTTTTGATTTTTATTGTTTTTGTTATTTTATGTTGTGTCCACTTGGGGGCTGCACACAACATTGACACTGATCTATTATCATGTAACACTGGTATAAAGACAGAGCTCACCATGTCTGAACACGACTCTCATTAGAAGGGAAAACTGTTGACCGCACTGGATTAAACATGGTCTAAAATATACAGAAATATTGGATTTTATTACATCAGAGGATCAATTTTGCACTCTTTGTCTAGTTAGCTGACAGTCACGGCACTTTAGTGTAACTTACAGATATACTTACTGTTTAACTTACTGACACTTGGAAATTTGACGTCCCACCACACTGAAGCTTTTAGGTAACAATAACAAGCAATACAGGGTTAACGGAGAGGAATGAATTGTTTTCCACTCCAGTGTGTGCAGGACTAAATTGTGCTTTGTTTCTATGGCTAATATTGAACTAACAAGTTCACTTTACATGTGTATTTAAATTGAAACTTGATGGCAGAAGCCAGAAGACATGATCATATGGTATCCATTTCTTTCCTGTGCAGTCTAATGATCATTTTCAGTGGAATGATTTTTTTTTTTTTTTTTGTTAAAGGGATCCAACTCAAGGGCTGAACCAGTGTTGTGTCTACACATAACAGACAACTTAGCAAAGATCAAATTTATATTGTATCTTTAGGCACTTTGTTATTTGCAATGCTCTCAGTGGAAGGGTGGCTGTCAAGAAGCGCTTCTTATAGAACGGAAACAGCTACAAAAGGCTGAGGTGTGTCAAATTATACAAGAATTGGTGTGAAAAATCAGTGACAACAGGTCTTATGGAGGGATGAATCCAAATTTGAAACTTTCAGTTCATTGCTGACGGAGGAGATCAGGAGGTAGGTGCAACATGGCTGAGGCTCTGTCATGGTTGATCCCCAAGTGATTTTTGAGCCCCAAAACCACAGGCTGAAATGCCAGTAGTGTTGGGTATCTTGTCAAAATTGATGGAATTATGATTGCAGAAAAATACAGCCAGATTTTGATCCACCGTGCAGCACCATCTGGAAAGCATCTGATTGGCAACGATTTAATTTCTCAGCATGACAATGACCCCAAACATGCTCCCAGTGGAGTAAAAGCATACTTGGATAGAAAAAACGCACAGTGGAACACTATGAGTCATGGATTGGCCTCCCCAGAGCCCAGACCTCAGCATTACTGAAGCAGTGTGAGATCATCTTGACAGAGAGAAGAACAAAAGGCAGCCAGCATCCAAAGAAGAGCTTTGAAATGTCATTCAAGGAGCCTGGAGAACTATTCTTGAAGACTACTTAAAGAAATACAAGTAAGCTGCCTAAGAGAGTTCAGAGTTGTTATAATGGTGGTCACACCATGCACCTATTTCCCATTTTCCAAGCAGAATATGAAGAAATGAAGGTCTCAGTGCTGGAGACCTAGAACATAACAAAGTTTTGTGGTTGCTACATTAATTAAATTGACAGAGGGGGTCACAAACCACAACTCCAGCTGCTGACAGCCTAAAAAGTTTTGGGTATCCAATACCAGACAGTAGAAAGAAATTCAAAATCATTTGGAGCATTTCTCTTTGTCAAAGTGGGCCAATGCATATACAACAAATCAACAGAGTGACATTTTCAAACAGAAAAACAAAGGAAAAATGGTGAAACGAGGGGCTTCGAATGTTAGTATCCAATCAAACTAATGTTACTTTCAGGGCAATGCTACCTAAAATGTTTTCTATTCTGTGGTTGTTTAATGGATAATACTGGATAGACATGGAAATTACGAGAATATTTGTAGAGCACTGTTTAGTTAAAGCCTGCCCACATCACTGTATCATTACTGTGTTCCCTGCCTACAGTGATCGCATTGATACTTTGCTCTGTCACAACAGCAAATCTCATTAATGTTGCTCCATAACCAAATTAACATGCACTAAAGGAAGAAAATACTATGCAGGTTATTTCTGCAGTCAACTCTGGTCCACTAAAGAAAAAAGCAGGCTGGACAAGACAAAACCACACCCCTGCAGTGTCCATCTGCTAACCAAGACAAAGCCATTAGAGAAATAATGGCTTAAAGGGATTACCTGCTGATTATTGTCCAGACAGCATGTAAACAAAACACAAATTCTGATGCTCCTCTAAACGAGGTAAAAGGACCGTGTGCTTTAAGTGCAAAGAAACACATAACCAACCCAAACTAGTTATGGCACCACATTTTGGCCCTTTTCACGCCTTCAGCATCTTTAGCCTTTGCTCCAGCTTTATGGTTCTTATCAATGTGAAGTGTGAGCTCAAAGGTGGGATAAAGATTATTTTTGTGATCTCATTCTCTTCTTCCACACATACACACTACACACTGTAATAGTCGCCTGGCTGGCGCTGCTGGAGTTGCTGCTGCTGATGCAGATTGTCCTGCAAACATCCAGAGGATGTGGTTTGCAGGACAGCAGTGCAGAGAGATCCAGTGTCTGCTAATAGGGATTAATGCTGTCAGAGGATCAGCTGTGGCATACCGGATAGCTTTATAAAGTTTAACAAAATCCCACAGCCACTGAACTACATGCACTGCTTTTGCAAGGAATTACACACACCTTGTTAACAAGAGATTTTTGAGCCACAATTAGTTAAGAATTTATAAAATTATCTTTTTTCCCCACTGGTTTTTCAAAATAAAAAAATCTTTGAACAGCACCAGTCCTCTTGAGACTCCAAAAACTTTCATGATTGCTGGAAATGATACTCTCTGACCTTCAATAAATACTGCATTCTTATTTATTTTGAAAGGTAAACAGAGCATCTGTTTCCCTGTCTGTTATAAAAGACAATGTTTGTGTTTTATGTGTCAACTTCTTGGGCTAAGGACACAACAGTTAGATCTGTGGAAGACACCCAGCAGCAGCTGACAGGCAGAATCGGTGCCTGAAATCAGCTGCCAAGCAAACGGACACCCTCTTATGAATGACAGCCATTCACCTCTCCCTAGAACATCATATGAGTGCTGCCTCCTACTCAGCAAAGCAGCAGCACACAATGTCACACTGTGTCTTCTGATACAGTAGAGCCTGGTGGAGAGCGGGTGAGGGAGAAACAGATAACCTGCACTGTGACCTTGAGGACAGGGATCGCCCACTGGCAACCAGAAGTGATGTCAGCAAGAGTTACCTGACCTGACACAAGGCAGTGTAATGGTGCATCTAACGCATGCAGACATTTTTGCTTCTAAACTTAGATAAAATGTGTGTCATGCAGCAGTAAGTGGGGCAGCACTAGCTACTGGCCAAAAAAAAAAAAAAAAAAAAACACCCGTCATTTTCTTCCTGTACCCTTCTCTAACCTTCACTTCTCACTATTTCCCAAATCCGCTGGGTCATCTGTTATGAAAACAGGCTCTGCTGGAGGTCCATGCCTGTCCTCTGTTGCATCAGGTGACTCTGCTTATGTCATACACGTGTGCAGAAAATGTAAAATTCCCCTTATCACTATTGTTTCTGCATCTCTGGCTCAAAATTTGCCCTGACATCCTCACCTCACTGTCTTGCAGAGAAATGAGAAAATGATCCAATTACAGGGCAAAGATAACCTGCACTGGCTGGTGGAGGGAGCGAGATGAAAGGGTGCAGGTCAGGGAAATGTAGGTTTTACAAAACAGAATAAAGTTGCAAGCACTGCTGGTCATAAAACATGATAGAAACATCAGGGGAAACAACAACTTATGGTATTTGAGACAAATAAAGGCACTCAATTTCATGTAAAATTCATACACGCAGCTGATGCTTAAAGTGAAAACAGCAGCATCCCTCTGTGACATCAGTGCCAGCTGGCCCTTAGCTGGGTACTGCAGACGATCCCTGCAGTGTTTCCATCAGTCAACCAATCCTGCTGCCATTGAGTCATACTGTAGGCAGCGGCAACCCTGATGGTATGTAACTGCACAGCGTGCAGAGAACTGCATAAGAAAAAGAAGAAGCCATGCTTGCAAACAAGGAGGGCGAGGACCACATCCTCCCACAGCAGGTCCAGTTCAACAAAGCTAACAGCTGTAAGGGCCCATCATAGGCTGTGTCAACAATACTTGCTTCATTCACAATGTCATTTTCTTACACACACATATGCATACACCACACAAATGTCTGCAACTTAGACCCTATCCAGGAGAACCCAAACATCTACAATACAAAAACAAACGATGTGGAACGACACCCTGTCTTGTGGTACTTTGGTTGAGAAACCCGTCTTGTTGCATCAGTACATTCCTGAAATGCGACTCTTATTACAGTCAAAGAATACACATACGCAGCTATAGGCACACTAAATGGCAAGCAGACAGCAAGCAATACTCACGAGGGCTTTAAAGATCAGTGAAAAAGAAAGAAATCCTCGTCTCTCATCAGTAAACTGACTCCTTTCACAATTCTCCTCCTCCCTGCTTTTTGTCATTCACCAGCAAACTGAAAGCAAGAGCGGCTGAAGGCAGAGAGGGAGATCTGCAGTGCTGAAACTCTGTCAGTGTGCTAATGCCTGGATCTGCCTGCTTCTGTTTCTCTCCTCCCTCCCCTCCCTACATCCCTCACAGTTTTCTCCAAGGTCAGTAGGCAGAACATCTATTTGACTCCTCCCTTACAGGCTGGACGCACGGGCAGTAATTACCATCATGATCCAGATTAACTCCTGGGTGTGCTCTTGTTGTGTGGGTCCAGGCTGCACTCAGCTTTCTGAGCTGGGACAGGACAACACACAAACAGGATTACTGTAGGGAAGGTGGGGAGAGGTGGTGGTGTTGCGGGGTGGTTAGATGC
This sequence comes from Archocentrus centrarchus, assembly GCF_007364275.1. Taxonomy (NCBI): domain Eukaryota; kingdom Metazoa; phylum Chordata; class Actinopteri; order Cichliformes; family Cichlidae; genus Archocentrus; species Archocentrus centrarchus. The sequence continues at coordinate 28,521,095 of NC_044351.1, read as the reverse complement.
TGCAAGAGGCAGCAAGCTGGGACACTTGAGCTCTGCAGCAAACAAGAGATGGATATGAGAAGAAGGAAAGCGGACAGAGTCAGAGACATAAACAAAACTATCGGCATTATGAAATTAAAGAGACTTTTGTTTTTATAAAGTGAAAATGAATGAGCACCTGTGTATAGACAAAGTTTCATAGAAGAGATTGAAAACAAAAAACACAACTGAAACACAAGAAGTGATCAGCTGTAAAAAAAACAAACAAAAAAACTATAAATAACTCATCAAATAAATTGTCAGAATTTGCTTCTAAAAATTAGGACCAGATTTATTTGCTGCTGTTTCAGAGCCATAAAAGTAACCAAATAAGGGCATGGACTGTGAATATTGACTACTCAAGAGTGTGTTGTCTAATACTTGCCGAGTTGTGCAGTCAACCCCCTGTAGAGTGAGTTCAGGAGATTTGCTGTGCATTTAGATGCATCACTCACTGGCTTTAGATCCCGCGATGGGGATAAGGCACAATCCACGAGCAGCAAGTGCTCCTTTGAAGAGAAACGTAAACGTATAACAGACACCAGTGATCAATCACTGTGATTGATCACTGCTGCATTGATTTCTTAATTCGTTAATTAAATTAGGGAGTATTTATATGCTCATATTTTCCAGATATTGCTGGTTAGAAAAATGCATCTCACCCAAAGCCAGGCGGAAGCATCACAGATCGAAACAGACTCTGCTGTACGACAAACATTTGTTTCACGCTGACAATTCCTTAAAAAGAACAACGGACTGACCTCCTTTCACAGACGCCTAGAATCATCCGTGGGAGCTGGTTACATCATTTGCAGCAAGGGAGCCGTCTTTGTTGTGAGCATAGTTAGTTTTCCTGCAATGTACTGACACCCTGTGGTTTTCCTCTGTAACTACAGCATCGGATGAATGACGAATGACGTCAGACGTTATGATCGTTGAAATGAAACCAAACCAAAATAAAATCTGGTGTAATTTCCACTCTCGTGATGCACATAAAATTCAAAGACAGATCAAGTGAGAGCTTCTTTTGTATTTCACAAATTTTTGAAACGGCATGCTCAAAAACAAGCCAAAGAAATACAACAATTAAACATGCAACAAGAATCAAACGGAAAGTTGGGCCAGCCAACGGATCATTTTTACATAGAATAACACGTAGAAAAGGATCGATAAGAAACAATAACAAAAAGAAACTGATGAACACATGGATGTAGTTACAGTGCGGAACCAGCAGATGGAGGCATACAGTGTGAAATTGATAAACCATGAACATGATGTAATGGCCACGACAAACTACAGTGCCACTGTCACCTGATGTTCAATTCATTTACAGTTCATCTGCCATTGGATCCACTGATTAACAGCCATGTTGGAATAATGATGTTTTTGTTTCTTTTGTTATAATTTTGGTCATAATAATTGGCACTAATAGAAGACTGACAGTCTGTTATAGTGCTTAATCAATTCAGGTGAGTCCAAAAGGCACATCACATGAGAAACAAAACGTGGCGAAACATGAGAAGTACACCGAGGTCACATGAGTAAATTCAGCTGGAAGTCAAGGCTTGTGCAGGGACCATTTCTAATCTGCCATATAATCCTGGCAGAAACTGCAAAAACACACCCTCAAGTCCTGCTATAAAAAATCCAAGATTTCCTCTTTTATTTCATTTAAATAAATTATAACTTTAGGCCCCCAAAGTATCACATGTCCTGTGGAACAAAAACCTAGAATGACTCCTAACCAGTACAATGACTAAGAGATGGGTGAACATAATTAAATGATGAAAGGTAAATCCAAAGTTATTTAAAAAGCATATAAAAAGGAGTGGTTGAAGTAAACCATTAATGAAATACAGTACATGTCTTTCCTTCCTGTGCTAACAAAAAGGCAAGTCAAACTTTAAATACTGCATGAAACAGACACAGTTGTCCATATGTATTCAATACAGAGATGAGTTCAAACATAATACTGGTGTCTGTGACCTTCCCTAATTTACACTTCTTCCATGTGACCTTCAAAAGTATCCGTCTACCGATTTGTCCGCAAGGAATCTCTTTTTGAAAAACCTGAGCTGTACCAAGTAGTCTCCATACAGTGCATCAAATAACAACATAATGAATACATACATTAATAATTGACCATAACAGTCAAATACGTCACCTTTTATTATTTGTAATACATCTGTGCCTGCATCTTTAAAACCTGCCCATAAAACTGTTTGATCTCTTCTTCTCGCATTTGTTTAGCCATCAAGTAGCTTCTCAACACAAATAAAAAAAACAGCACTTTAGCATGAAAAACTGTGTATTGTAAGCCAAGAGGCTGAACAATATCAACTGAGACTAACACTGTTCTACTGCAATACGTAAGGAAAGAATAGGTAGTATTAGTGAGTGTTATTACTGTGTAAGGATGCCCCTTTGTGCCTGCTGTCTGAACTGGATTGCTGGCTGTGAACTATGACCTTACTGTAGGCTCTAACAGTAGGTATGGTCATGTGAACTATATCACAGTGTCAAGGCATAGCATGGCTCATCATGGCAGAAAACAGGAAGCACCTGATGGCGAAAAGAAAGTTAAGGGCCTGCATCAAAAATAAGAAAGGTTACGTAATGTAAAAAGACATTATGACTTGAGTCTGACGCACTGGTTCTGTTAGTGAAGGTGATTTAAACCATGACACAGAGTACTGAGTTTGAGGAAATGCAGCAAAATCTCAAAGAAGTCCAACATGTGGATCCGCAGTAGGTGACATTAGCCTTCCCCGATCCACGGTAAAGAGCAGGAAAGAAACACGTGCATGTTGAGTTCACACGTCTGTTTCATGTCATCTCTGGTCTGGTATACACTACTGCACAGCTGACCTAAGGCTTTATCAGCCATCCTGTTATTCAGTTTCTCAGGGCAGCCTCTTCAGGAACAAACTTCTCTACTTTAGCAGGACTATCTCTCTGCTGTACAGCTTCAGGGACTTCCATGGGAAGCATTGTCAGATTAGGCGAAGCAAGCAGGCAGGGTCAGTGACACGACTGGTTAGAGCTGGAGACTGGAAGCCAGGACTTCAGCTGTGGTAGCTGGGCACAGCTGCTTGTTTCTGTGAGAGCCGTAACAGCTCCTCCCTGATGGCCTTGATCAGGGAGGCAGAGGAATGAGTGGGAGGAGAGGTATCCAGGGGTGGGGGGGCTGTCAGATAACCCACTCCGTCTAAGTGGGTCAGGGGTGCTGTGGGCTCCCTGATAGCACTCCGGTGAATCTGGAAGATAGAGGAGGACGAATATTCAGGGGGTCCATAAATAGAAAGCAGGGAAAGAAGGGCAACCAGAACAACAGGGACAGGTGATAAAAAAAAAAAAAGATGAAAATAGATAAGATAAAAAAATATCAAGTGGAGAAAACAGAAAGAACACTAGAAAATCAGAAGAGTATGAGATGTTAAATTGTAGGTAGTTGTAGGTGCTGCTCAATCAGATTAATTTGTTACGATCAAATTATTTTAGGTTTATGTATTTTTATTCAAAAGGAAAAATAAAATAATCTTTTAAAAGAGGAAAAAAAATCCCAATGGTTAAATGAAATGAAAGTTCAGGATTTTATTTCATTTCAGGTTTGAATAAAATTAAATGACTTTGTTATTAACAAAATGAAATCTGCAATCTACTCACTGCTTCTTTTTCAGCCTCTGCTCTGGAGAAATTATCATCATGAAAATGGTTCCAGCCTAAGCCTCCATTCTGGCCTGGAGCAGCCCTCCCTCCTGCTGGGTAACCATTCATCCGACTGGACAAACCCACTTGTGCAAGATGATGGAGCTGGGCACCTAAAAAAACAAAAACACCCACAGCCACACATTATATTCACTTAGATTCATTTCCTGAAGATGTTAACCTTAATCATACCTACTTCTTACCTAACCTTAACCCTTACTGTATCCTTAAAACCATGGGACTTTTTTGTCACTATGTAAACAGATTCAGGTCCCCACAACACTGAAGTTGTAACAGCATTGTTAGTGTAATGTTGACAAAAATGAAAACATTCACATATCGTCAAAGTAAATAAATTAAGGACGCTCTTTATGCCTCTGCATGCGTATCTACTCTTTCGTTTCCTCAACAACTGTTCATGGAAATCTGCTTCACGCCTGCTGGGTGTATTGTTGTGGACTCAGTGCAGTGCACCATTGCTTTTAAGCTCTCTCAGCCTGTAAACAGAGATGACATGCAACTGTCTTTAACATCAGTGTCTCAAAATGTGGCAACTGCATACAAACTTACACCGATTCTGAGTGAAGTTGCAAAGTTATTGTCAGCTGTCTGTCTAACTTTTGTCAGACTATCCCAGCTCGCTTACTGCGAGAGTCAAGGTACACCCTGGAACAGTTGCCAGTCTATCACAGATGTTCACGAATCATTGCAGCTAAATATCGACAACCTGAATCAGCTGTACTGTATATTGTGCTGACACGCCCCAATCCTGCTGCAGCGAATGGCTTTAATCACACATTCATGCTGCAGTTCAGAAAAAGCAAATATGTAGCCACAGCTAGTCCACTTAAGTTATTTATGTCAGTGTTTCACATTTGCAGCAGTTTATTGTTAAATGAAACCAGAAATAAGTAGCTCTCAAAAAATTAGCAGCAATGGGTAATTTGGGTTAGCTGTAACTGACAGTGGGCGTATATTTACAAGCAGTCAGTAAACAGTTTGTTGACACGTCTGAGGTTCTTTTCACCGAGTGGGAGATACAGTAGTGTTTACTCTAAATGATTTGAATAAGGCATAAAGGGCACAGCTGCAACCCACATCCAGAAGTGATCTAAATTAAAGTGCGCCCCAAAATAAACACTGAGATAAAGACAATATGTATGCTTGTTTATCTTTAAGCATTATTAAGATGTGGATTTCTTTTTCATAGCTAAAAATCTGCAAAAAAAAAAAAAGTTGAAAGTGAGATGCAGAGATTAATGGACACCGTGGGCTTTGTTTGTGTGCAAGGGTCTGAACATAAAGTATTATGTAATTCATGACCCTTAATGTGTTTGTGCATTTGTGTGATGCTATTCAACTTCCTTTTGTACCTGTGGTTCCCCCTACTGGACGAGGTCGGGCACATGAGGGCAGCTCATCAGTGTAGAGGCCCCTGCTGGAGTACAGGCTGTCTGGCTGGAGCTGCTCGCTGTGCCCTGCTGTTTCTCCTGGTGGCAGGTAGCTTGAGCCAAGGCCCTGCCTGAAACACAGAGGAAAAATCATCATGTTTTAAGAGAAATATAGGAACGCACCAATAGAGGAATTCTGGCTAATGGCCGGCAACGATTTATTTATTTATGTACAGTAATGGGTGAGTCTGTCCAGATGTTTGGCTGATACTGTATTTGTTCTGCTCTTCATCACACTATCTTTGAACATCTCTAAAAAAGCAATTACAAACTAATGCATTGTACATGGAGACATGCTGCACATATTGTGTATTTCTGTGGATTTTAGCATGAACTACATTCTATTTCAATAATTTTACAGTCCCACATATATAGTACAATATATACTCTAATAGTACAACTTGTAAGTACAATTAAATAGTGGAAACAGAAATGGTTGACAGCTGAGGTCGATACTTCAGCCTCTGCAATGTGTCTGTGTATGCCGTCTTTTCAGTCGCTGCTCATACCTGATACATTAAAACAATACAATAAAGATGACACTTTTTTTGTTATTCATGAGGCCCAACTCTGTGGATGCATCTAAATTATGAAAAGGTAATACTCTTGGGGTATGAAGTACATGTAAAAAGCATACGATTTATCACTTTATACTTGACTCAATTTTCTTCAGGTGCTTTACTGACCTTGGTGCCATGCCTTGTACTGCAGTGGAGGGCATGCCCATCTCAGTGAATCTCTGGGGAAGACAAAAAGAGACGCATAGTGCTCACATGACAATGATCAAGTAACAGGTATATTCAAAACCTACACTGAACTGGTTTTATGCAGCATCAGGATATAGTGACTACAAACACAGAAAAAAATGCAAAAAGGATTTGCAGCTGATGTTGCTATTTTTATGAATACACAGCCCTACTGTCTGTACTGCTATATAGTGTAAATTTGGGTTGTGGGGCTTACTTTATATAGTGAACATTGTTATTTTTTTAACCAAGCAAAGTTTTGTTGGATATCCCCTTGTTTCCAGAATAAAACACTCAGCCTACAATATCAATACCCAGAAATGGCTTTTTATGGCTCCACTGCACACTGCTATGTCTCTTTCTCTCATCTGGGGTGAGCACCAGTGTTGGATATAGGACAGATTAGTTTTATTAATGCATTTCAAGCTGTAAAATGCATGAAGCTTTAGGATTAAATCTTTAAGGTTTCAGTTCATATGACTAGATAAATAAATAATGTGACACATTTAGAGTTTGGACCATAACATCACCACATGATACAATGCTTCTATTTTATTTTATTTTTTTAACTGACAACGCATGGTTGTACTTGTAAAGTACTGATGAGGTTTTCTTCTATTCATGTGACACTCACTGGCACTAACAACCTGTATTTAATTTCAGCTAAGCTCTCTACCCTTCAATATGAATTTCAAAGCGAGGGATAATTGTACATAAACAGTATTATGCAGTCGTTGCTAAGTGTTAACAATGGAGGCTGGCACTGCATAAACTGCCCTTGCTTTTTAGAGCCTTTCAAGCAGTTTCTTTGAAAGTAGCCTACACTAACAGGAATTAATAAAGATTAGGTGGGCGATGGCTGTATCACTGGGTCTTAGGAGCTGTGCATAGCCGATGGGGGTTAAGGTTGCAGCTCCATGGGGGTAACAGATGGAGAAATACTTAAGTGACTAGTTTGCTAAGAAGACATGATTAGACTCAAAGCAATAGGCTTCATGGTGAGAGCCACAGCAAAAAAACCTTAGGAAAGTGGGGTGATACTGAATAGAAAGCTGTCTCCTACTGTTTGGGCAACTATCAATTTAAATATGTATTTCTATTTCTCAGTTCCCAAATCAGTGGAGTTAAGAGGGGCCTGCAAAGGATGCGATGGCATGAACTTGTCTTGTTCAATGTAACATAACTGAATGATTTATAGTTGACTGAATGGTCAATGCTCTGTCAAGAGTGTCTATAGCTAGACAGCAACTTACATTGGGGAAAACTTGGTAGGAAAGACCCCAAGGTCTTGGCCCACGGCCTGGTGGGCTGGAGTTAGGGGGGTTGCTGTTGACCCCTGGGAGGGTGATCCCTGCTGTACTGCCCTGAGAGGTGGGTGACACAAGAGCAAAGGCATCATCCAACAGGGAGTGCATCTGCTGCCGCGCCTCCTCAATCGAGGGTTGGGGAGGCATATACGGCGGTGGGGGAGGGGCATGGCCTGGAGGAGAGGAAGTGGGGGCTGGGAAGACATCATCTGTGGGGGAGGGACTCCTGTGAGGGGATCCTGGGCCTTGGTCAGGGTCCGACTGGAAAACATATACATGGCATAGAACTCAGAAAGGTTATACAGTACGTAAAAGGTTTTCTAAATGCTTCTGAGTTACTCACCACATAGGCCACATTGTTGACCCCAGGGCACTTCCTGTAAGCAGCATCACTGTCTTCAGTAATGAGATGGTCTTTGTCTGCTTCCATCATCCCTCCATTCATCTGGTCCTTCATCCTCTGTTTTGGCGAGCGCTTCCCTCGACCACTGAGAAACACATGGAGAAATGGAGAAAAATATTATCAGGTCTGCACACCCATACACAGAAATCCAAGCTCTCCACCTAAAACCACCCACTGAGACAAAATATTAGCCCTAACCTTTTCTTGGGTTCCATGAAGACAGAGGGCATTTGAGCATCTGGGTCCAGAATCTTATCAATTTGCATCTGTTCTTTCTGATAGATGCGATCCTGATCCTTTGCATCTCCAAACCCAGTGATCATGTCATCCATAGCAGGGAAGTCATAGTGGCCCTTCCTCTTCGCACGTAGACGAATCTTGTTACGATGATGCTCAATCTCTGACTTGTGCCTCAATGCTACCTGAATCTGAGGAAGAAATCAGGATCATTAGAATATATTTACTTTAGACCAAAAAAAAAAAAAGTAAACCTTTGGATTATATAAAGAATAAGAAAGAGAAGCAAACCTCTTTGGTCATTTGGCTTGTGTCAGACAATTTGCCATTGATGGGTGGGCTGTGTAGTGGTGGGACAGGCATGGGTTGCATGGCAATTAGCTGGACTTTATTAGGGAGCCTCTTGCTTGCATCGGTGGCACGAGACAGCCGATCAACATGTTCAAATATGGAGGCTGAGGACAGCTGCTCATTTGTATCGCTCATAGGAGGAGGAGGACCTGTGGAATAAAACATGAAACCAGGAAAACAAAGGTCATAACTCATAAAATGTGAGCAATGAGCTCACACTATATGCTAATGCTGAGTTAAGCTAGGGGACAGGGGTTTTAACCAGACAGCTACTGCCTAACAATGGCGAACAAACATCAGGTTACCACCTGACTATATTTGAAATATTGCTTGTAACAAAAGTGTGAAGTAAATTTCTGGCGGTTACGTGAAGCAAACATTGATTTCTATTTCCGAAAGCTGAGCAGCATTTCAAACAATGGCTTTTGCCTTTGTTTGGGAAGTTATTGTTTCCATACTGTGTGACTGACAGCTCAGGACACAGTGATGGATGGTGAGAACAAGCTGAGCGCAAAACTACCACAGAAAGTAACAGACAACACACAGACACGGCTGCTGGAAGGTCAAGCCTGAGGTCTATAGAGACACAGACAGAAAGTGGCAAGCTCTTACCAATTCTATTCTTGCCTGCAAATCACAATAGAAAGGAAAGAGAGTCTTACAGGGGTGAAAGAGATCAAGTAAAACAAAAATAAAAGTGCTTTCTGCACATTGACAATTATATATTTAGAAAAAAAAAAACATGTAAAGTGAGGTCTGGCTGACATAGCTGCACAAAGGAAAAGAAACAACCGGGAGAGCTAAAGAGAAAAGAAAAGGAAAGTTTCCACAGCTGATAAATACCTTTCTTCAGATCTTTCATTCATTAGTTAGAAAAAAAAAAGAAAGGAAGGAGATAATTTTGATGAGACGAAAACACAATCAGCAAGAAAGAGACAGCAGATTATGTAAGTTTCATATGCAAGTCTTCTCATCCACCAGAAATCCAGCGCCCCATTTTAAGCTGTGGCTACTGTTTGGTTGTGTTTTTATTTGCAACCTAAACAAGCAGATTTTAACAACAACTTGATGTTTTCATAATGAATCTCATATTTTCTTGCAGTTCTTCTGTAAAGCCTGTGACCGGGCGGACTGTAAGAGGCTAAAAGCACTGGGTAGAGTATATAAAGTTACAGGCAGAGACTTATCAATAACAAAACAGAGACTATTCCTCTGTGTGTGAGTCAGGCTGTAGTCTCTGTGCCCGACTGCCTCGAGGTCCAGCACGTAATCTCTGACTGGTACTGCAGGCTCGAATCTATCAAAAAGCTGTCAGATAAAAAAAACTTGAGAATTTTTTTCTCTTTCCTAAACTCCTCTCTCTGGTCTTATTTTGACCAATGAATGGAATTCCTACCAGCTGTTTCTTATACCTCTCTGTTTTACGTCACTGCCTGGGTCCATGGTTCACTTCTCTTCAGTCTTTCTCTGTTTGCTTTTTCCTCCCTTCTCAATCTTAATCTGGCCTTCTTGTCAATCAGTGCCAAGTGTGGTTGCTCTCTCTTTATCTATTCATGTCAGCCAAGTCCCTTCATTTCCCTCCTTCCCCTCCCCCTCATATTTGCTCTGTCTGCAGGAGTGATTTTGAGCGTTGCCAGGGCCACTTACCATTTAAAACATTAATGGGGACCTTACGGGGCTGCTTGCTGTCGCTGGGCGTGGCCTGGGCTCTTAGGTTCTCCTCGGTTGATTCCCGCTCACTGGAATGCTCGCTTAACACAGAGTCACCGTCTGATGAGGAGATCCTACCCAGGAAAGACACACAAACACAGACCCTTACATGAATAATTGAAGCCCGAGAACGCACAAACATGCTGCAATGTCATGCATAATCAAAAACAGTGCACTTCCAGAAAGGTAAAAGCTGGGAGGAGACTTCTAAGAAATGATAATGTGCGTTATAACTTGTTGAGATAAAAGCCTAGAAGAATTTCTACTGCCAGAATTATTACATTCATTAAATAATTTGTCTTGGGTGGCTACCAAGCTAGGAGAAACAACCAGTGCCAACCCCCAAATAAAAGTGACTGGTGTAATGGAACATATTTGTAGCAGGAGTTAATAGATATATTTAATATAGCTGCTGTACTTGTTTTGGTGTCGTATATCTAATAACCAGAGGAGTCAGTGTTCTGGGAAATGCTGGCAATGTTGCACATACTCATTTAAGTTGTCAGTATGATACCAAAGCTGAAAATTCTTCAGTGAAACTTTAACATTACTTTAAATTAATACTTATACTGCACATTAGCTTAATATTCTGTAAATGATACAGATCTGTCTGCAGGAGCAAAAGAAAAACTGTCAAAAGCTTTTTGTCTGGTTGGCTGACGGCCCCAATTGAAGGAGGTGTAAAATCACCTCGATAGGGGGAAAACAAGCTGTAGTAACATCTAAACAAAGTTGTTAAATTCCTATTTTGGGCACACAATTAAAATAAAAGGCTACCAGTGTTTTCACCATATTCAGGAATTAAAGACACTATGGGGACCATATCTGAGTAAACTACACTAAAGCAGGTCGGCTGTAATCATGAATATCACTAGAACTGCTTGTCCCTTCTTTCTTTACTTTAGGTAAAGTAAAACTTTACATATTGTGCTGTTTATGTCAACTCTTCTGTTTTTGTCAGCCACTTTCCTGTTCTGTGAGTAGTACTGACCTCCCTCGCCTTCGACCACTGCGGGATGCCTTGGTGGAGGTGGCTGAGGTTTTGGAAATGGGAGTGGGGATCTCCCCATTCTCAGATGGACTGAGGCCATCTTTAATGGATATAGGGATGGACCCAAGGCCAGGCGGGACAGGTTCCTGGATTACCATGACATCATCCTTGCTCTGCTGGCCAAGGTGCAGCTTGGCAAAGTCAAAGCCTTTCACTGTGGGAGCCTGCAACTAAAGAAAGGGGGCAGAAGAGAAGGAAATAGGGAGTGGGTAAACATAAGGCAAAAGCTGCAGCAGTAAAACAGCGAGGGTATGACTTTCACTTAAGTATTTACTTAACACATTCATAATGTAATATCAAGTGGAATGTGAGTGTGACACCATCTCATTGGGGCATTAACCTGTGGATTTGAAAGCCTCTGGTATTATATCAGATGTCAATATGGTAATAATGCTTGTAAATGCAGGGAATGGTAGGTTCAGTGACAAGTGACAATCCAATGTGGTGCAATGAAATCCCATTAAGACTCCACATTTGTAAATGAGTGCAATAACAGCCAGACAGATGCCAAATTTGAGACATAATTAGGCTAAATGACTGATGAATGGATATCCAGAGGGAGACTCACACAGACAGATAAGAATGCATAAAGAGAAAGGCTATGAGAAAGTGGAACAGGGAGAGATTTGGGTAAACACTGAACTACTGTCTTTTTTTTTTTTAAGGTGGTGGAGGATGGAGGCTGGAGATGGAAGCAGTGAGTGTAAAGCCCTCAGGACTTTCCACCAGCAAAAGAATAAACAAGAGGATGTCACATCTCAGTGTGTTTGCATGCAGTTTGTGAAACTCTGGTTCGATGACACTGAAATGTGGCGACATGACGTGTTCCTCCTAATTCTCTGAATTACATGTGTATGCACAGAGTTTACTGTGCAGCTTAGAAGAGCTTGTTGGTATAAAACTGCTAATCCAGTTTTATGCTTGCCACTATGATACTGCTACTCCTGGGAGGGAATAAATGGGAATATGATTGTGTGTACTGTTCTCCATGGCACACAAACAATGCCAACCTTTGAGGGGGGAAAACACTGAAAAAGCTGCACCTGAAACAGTAAACACGACTCATTATAACCAACACTGAGGCTGAATGCACACGACACTCACAAAATAGTACTTAGGCATTTGCAACAAATTACTTACGACTTAACAACACAGTCACAATGTATAACTTTGTTTCCAAAAAGAAGATTATGTCCTTTAAAATTCATATTTGATTTAAACTAGTATAAAGACGGCATTTAAAATGTTCTGAAAAAAAAATTCTTATTGTGAATTTCATATAAGCTGCATATTTTTTAAAAAGTTAAGACAGGGGCTTTGGAAAATGTGTAAAAGAAATAAAAACCAAAAATAAACAAACAAGCAAAAACAAAACAAAAAACTAATGAGGTTAATTAGTTGCATAATTGGGTTTAAAAAGACAGACAGATGGCATCATCACTCTGTGAGAGATTGTGTGGACAAATTGTTCAATAATTTAATAATAACATTTCTCGATGTAAAACTGCAATTAATTTGGGGCATGTCATCATCAGTGGTACATAATATCATTAAAAGATGAAGAGAAACCAGAAAACTCTCTTTAGTAAGGCCAAAAGGGAACAACAATATATTAAAGACAACTGAGAGGAGGGACCAGTTACTCTATTTCTGAAAGATAGTTGGGGGGGGGGGGTCTTTGGGGTCCGGGCAGCACGACATTAAAAACAGACATAATTCTGTAGTGTAAATCATTGCATAGGATCAGGAATACATTGAAAAATAATGTCAGTGAACATAGTTCATAATTGGAAGTTAAAATTCTATCATGCAAAGTAAAGTTAAAAAAAATGAAAAAAAATATATCCGCATACAGTTCAGTAGTGATGGTATGTGCAGCGGTGGGGAAATATGGCATGGTGCATCTGTAACGTGCAGACATGCGAATGCCCCATTGACATTATACACCAATGAAGCGTAATATTATGACCACTTACTGCTGAAGTGGATAACACTGATTATCTCTTCATCATGGCACCTGTTTAATGGGTGGGATATACACTGCCCTTTACAAGTATTGGAAAAGTGAGGCCGATCCCTTTATTTTTGCTGTACACTGAAAATATTTGGGTTTCACATTTAAAAAAAAAATCTATATGAGACAAAAGATCAACATTTCAGCTTTTATTTCCAGATATTTACATCTGGATCTGATACACAGTTCAGAAAATAGTACCTTTTGTCTGAAGCCACCCATTTTTGGAACAGATAAACTTAAAATAGATTTAAATGAATAAGATTTAATATTTAGTTGCAAATCCTCTGTTGTTGGTTTGGTGGGTTACTCCCTTTAGTCTCCTCTTTAGCAGTTAAATGAATGCTCCGTAGGGTTTAAGTCTGGGTTTGGGTCATTATCTTGTTGCATGATGAAGGATCTCCCAGTCAGTTTGGTTGCATCTTTTTTCTTTTTAAATTGACAGACAAAATGTTTCTGTAGACTTCTGAGCTCACTGTACTGCCGCCATCATGTGTGACATCATCAGTGAAGATTAATGAGCCATGACATTACCTCCACTGTGTTTCACAGAGAGCTCGTATGTTTGGGATCATGAGCAGACCCTTTCTTTCTCTGAACATTAGCCTTTTCATTACACTGTCCATAAAACTTTGTCCCAGAATTTTTGAGGATTGTCTCTGTACTTATTGGCAAATTCCAGCCTGGCCTTCCTGTTCGTTTTGCTAATCCTTGGTTTGCGTCTTCTGGTGAAACCTCTATACTTTTGTCCATGAAGTCTTCTGCGCACAGTAGATTGTGATACCTTCACTCCTTCCCTCTGGAGGTTGTTACTGATGTCACTATCAGTTGTTTTAGGGTCTTTCTTTACAGCACTTATAATGTTTCTGTCATCAACTGCTCTTGTTTTCCTTGGTCTACCTGTTTGACATCAGTTAATTAGTACATCAGTGACAACTTTCTTCTTCAACACATTCCAAATGGTTGTATTGGCTATGGCCAATTTTCCATCTTCTCTCAGCTTCACTATTGCTTGTTTTTCACCCATGGACAGCTCTCTGGTTTTCATGTTGGTTACTCCTCTAACTATAAATGCACAGTCTGCACAGGCAAATCTGAAACCGAGCGTGGACATTCAGCACTATTTACTGTTTGAATTATCAATGTAACAGGACACATCTGGGCAACAAAACATGCCTGTCACGCACACGTTCCGATACTTTTGCTCACAAAAAAATGGGTGAGTTCAGACAAAAGGTGCTATCTGTATATCAGATACAGACAAAAATACCCAGAAATAAAAGCATGGGCATGTGAGAATCAGAACTGGACCACAGAGCAATGGAAGAAGGTGGCCCGGTCTGACGAATAACGTTTTCTTTTACATCACATCGATGGCTGGGTGCATGTGTGTTGCATGCATACATGCACTGGGGAACATCTGACATCAGGATGCACTATGGGAAGAAGGCAAGCTGACAAGTATCTGTGGGATGTGCGGAACAAACAAGTCAGCCCCACCTCATAACTTATGGGATCTGTTGCTAACATCTTGGTGCCAGATACCACAGCACACCTTCAGGGGTCTAATCGGAGTTCATGCCTGGACGGATCAAGGATGCTTTGGCAGCAAAAGGGTGACCAACACAATATTAAGCAGGTGGTCTGAATGTTATGCTTGATAGGTGTATGTTACATATAGGCTTTGGAGGGAACATATGCTGCCATCCAAACAATAGCTTTTTCTGGGAAGGTCTTGTTTATTTCAGCAAAGCAATGTGAAACCACTTTCTGCACCTATTCTAGCAGCATGGCTCTACAGTTAAAAAAAAGGTACAGCCTGTCTGCAGTCCACATCTGTCACCAGTTTAAAACATTTGGTGCATTACGTAAAAAAACAAACAAACAAAAAAAAACAAGACAAAGGTGACGCTGAACTGTTGAGCAATTGAAATCCTGACAAAGTAAGAATGGAAAAAACACTTTGCTTTCAAAAGTACAGTAACTGGCCCCCCAATCCTAAATGCTTACAATACAATAGTAAATATGCTCCTGTCCCAACTGTGTCATTACAATGGAAATAACAACGTTAATTAAATATAAGATTTATATGATCTATAAATATTTTTATTCTTTTTTTAAAATGACATTTCAGTGTTCTTTTTTTTGGAAACAGGGTTGTATATGCAACAAGATCTACAGACTATAAACACACACTGATATTCTCTCTAGACACCATAATGAGGGAGATCTTATATCTATAAACACAAACAAGCACTAATCGCCAGATCTACTACGTGATATACCTCCTCCACGGCTCTCCTCCCTTTAGACAATACTTTCATTTTCTCTTCTTTTTTCACCTCCTCTGGTTTCTTTTTCACAGCTTTGCTGTCTTGCCTTCTTTGCTCTCTTGGTGTAATTTCTTTGTTCTTTAGTTTGTCCTTTTTATCCTCCTCCTCCTCCTCCTCTTCCTCCTCCTCCTCCTCCTCCTCCATCTCTTCTTCTTCCTCTTCTTCTTCAGCTTCCTCCTCTTCTTCCTCTTCACTTTTCTTACTCTGTTTGCTCTTGAGAAGAGCTACTGATCTCTAAGCAGAAGCAATGATGAATAAGATAAATAGTTCTAGTGATGAGCTATTATATCTGTATAACAACTTCCCTAACACCCAGACTATAACTGACTTCTTTTCATTTCAATGTGTACAGTATATAGTCTTGTTCTTTGCATAACTGTGCAACACTTGAATAACAAACCATAAACAAGCTACTTGCAACAAACACACAACAGCTCTGACTACATTTTCTATAAACCACCAGACACTGCTCTGTACCTTCCCCCTTTTAAAATCCTTCTCCTCCCCTTCCTCCTCCTCCTCCTCCTCCTCTTCATCTTCTTCCTCCTCTTCCTCCTCACTAAACTCAATACCTTTTTTAGTTTGAGGCAGTCGCTGTTGACGAGAGGTCCTTGATTCTCTGAGTGACATAGCAGACTGAGAGAAGAGGAGTAGTGTTAAGTGAAAGATGACTGCATGGAGCAGAGCAGGCAAGCTAAGTGACATCCACTTACACACATTTGACTTGAGCACTGACCAAAATGCAAAGGTTGTTAAAGAAAATCAAGCGGAGGGAAGCGAGAGAGAGAGATGAAAAGATTCAGTAACTGTTGTTCTGCCACGACCAAAGTGCCAAAGCTCTCTGGTACTATTGTTGTGCAAGTGTGAGCTATTTCACCAAACCAAAGCAAACAAACAAAAAAACAACCCGGCAACATTCTAAACACTATGGCTGTTAAATGAATCTCTTATTTAGGGATAGAATATATATAGCCTGTCATCTGTGCAAGCACACTTTGCATTACAGTAATTATGCAACTTTGTCCAATCAGAAAAATACAAATGGTTTCTGAATGCTGAGAAATTGCGCTTCACACACAACATAGGCCAATGTTTAAAGAGTGCAGGAAATTATTTGGAAAATTCATAGCGATCAAGCTTGCATTATGTATGTGGTCCTGCTTCCTGCATGCTCAACTCAGGTGCCAAACTTTGCCTAAACCAAACAGAGGATTTCCAGTAGTGGGAGGGCCTAACCTGTGCTATACAGGACTGAGGGCAACTGGACAATGTTGGGTGAATCAGATTCCTACACTTTTCACAGTTTATGTCCAAAAGCTGAATAATAGGGAGGCAATATTAAGAAAGAAATCTTACTCAGTACAGCCAAAGAGAATTATTTCTACATTTAAACATCCAAAAGCAAGTGAGGCTTTTAAATACCCACAAACTGAAAACAAAATGAGCCAAAGGGAGACTGCAGAGCAGGACTGTTGGTGTTTCAAGCAAGAAAGAAAAAAAAAGTTTCACTAAAAGAGCCGCCAAAGCTATTTGGTGCATGAGCAGCACCAGCAGATGTCCTTTAATATGTCTCTCTGCTGGAATCATTAAAGTTTTACTAATCTCATCCAGAAGACGGCATTATGAAGTCCAAATCTGTGAAGTCTTGCAGCACAGTCATGGCAGTGAGAGATAGCCCTTATTAATCACGATGACTTATAAACCCAGGATTAATCCTGTGAACTCAATTACAAACTAATTCTAATAAAAATGATTTGAATCCACCAAAAACACCTTTATTACATCATTACACATCAAGAACTAAAGTGACTAAAGCAGAATTCCTCCGTAATCCAAATGCAAAATTCACTATAACGAAGTTATTTTGAAACACTGATGCAGGGAAGCTTGTAAAGATGGGACTCTACCTTCTGTCTCTGCTGGATGGATGTCATGGCGTCCGGCTGGAATTCCAGCTTGTCCGTCCGACACAATTTCCAGTACAGGATGGAAATGATGATGATGACCACGAGGAGGGGAATCACAACCCCAATGATGATCCACACATTGGTGTTCTCATTGTCAGAAGGTGACGACACCAATTTCTCGACAGCTTTAGTAAAAAAAACAAAAAACAAAGAAAAAACAAAACTGCTAATTTAGTGCTGGAGATAAAGTAGCCATAATCGTAGATGTTCAATGAGTTTATCTTTATATCTTTTACTGTCTGTTTATTGTCTGAATGTGAGTGGTTTAGGGGACATCTATAAACTGTAGCTACAGAAAATAACCTGAATTTGATTCTCCCTGAACCTACACTGCACTACTTGGTTTTAATTAACATTCATTTCATCCTCTGGGAAAGCAAAGTAAAAGAACACAATCAGTACAGAGACAGAACTCCCTTGAGGGCCCCTCATTAGCTCTCATCCATTGTTTAGATTCTTAATAAGGACGACAGACTTTGGGTGCAGTGTGTACAAAGGAAGATAATTAGCTCAAATGTTACTATAAACATGCAAAGAAACACATGGAGCTGGCAGTTGGTATCCCATTTTTTTTCCTTATTAGGATCTTGAGAACCATTAGCCACAAGACATTTACCAATACATTAGCAATAACAGTAATGATGGCGACGTAAAATAATTAGTCACTAAGTACCTTTTTTTGTTGTCTATATCACATGGTTTCACACGCTTTCACCTCTTGATCCGAAATATCACAGATAATCTTTTTTATAACTACATCAGTGACGCAGCTTTGATTATCAGTCGTACTGAGATATACTTACGTTGTGCCAAAATGCCCTGTACACGATATCCCAGGACAATGGCAGCCCTTTGGACATCCAGGGTGTTAAGCAGGTTAGCAGTTTGAACTGCAGGTATCCTCTGACCACTGGGCCCCTCCACAAAATACACTATTTCTAAGGGGTGGTCGTCACCCACCAACTGGCTTGCACTTACAACCTAGGAATTAAAACAAAGAAGAAAGGTACAATGTAACAGCAAGTAATTTTGAAGAGACATGAGCAGTTTTATTTATAACAGTTCAGATGAATAAAAAATCAAAGGAAGACTTTGGCCCCCCAACCCCCCCGACATTCACTGGATTATGCATCATGAATTTATCCTCCAGGGTCAGACTGTCAGACTGTCAACAGAGCTCTACTGTAACTTCCTGAGACATCTGAGGACAAACACTAGCCAGAAATGGCATGTACTGTTAAGTGTGCAACTCCACACCAGCGCACTGAAAAATTAAATTCAAGTTGAAGGGATGCTGCTTGACTTGTGGACCTATTTCTACTGGGGCCTCTTTGCCAGGTCATCTTTGTAAATGAGAACTGGTTCTCAAACATTTTATTTGGTAAAATAAAGGTTTTAAATATATATATATATATATATATATATATATATATATATATATATATATATATATATATATATATATATATATATATATATAAATAACACAGTGGAGGGGACAGAAAATTGCTTCCAGGGAACAATATAAACGTAGCAGGAGATATGGAAGTGATCCAGGAGATGACCTTGAAAAGGAGATCAGCCAAATTTAAATCAGGTGTAGTTTTGCTTTTTATTGGTGAAGTCGCAGAACTTCCTGATCACACCCTGCATTTGATGGCTGTCAATTAGTTCATAGCAATTGCAAGACCTAGTAATGCCTATATGGCTGCTCTTTTAACAAGTTGCCAGTAATCTTACCCCCCCCCCCCCCCCCCCCCCCCCCAAAAAAAAGGTAAACGTTTCCAGATGATGTAAAAAAGAAAAAGCTGAACGACACTGGATAACAGACCGTGCTCAAGGAAAAATTATATATTGCTTCTAAAAATGGATTCATGAAAGATGACATACCAAAAATGGAATGTCTGATGAAGGTGCTAATGAGCAAAGTCTCAAGATTTGAATAATAAAGATACCCTATTAATGGAGAAAGTGACACCTCATTTTCTACTGAGCCTTATAACATTAATCATTGTTGATTTTTTTTAACAATAGATTTGATTCCTTGTTTTTCCCTTGCTGTATTTAAACACATTACCCCCCCCCCCCCCCCCCCCCCCCGGCCCCACACACAGAAGCATACCAAAACAGAACCATCATATAAATTCTGTCTGATTTGACTTATTGACTGATTTGACTTCACTGATTTGTATGTGTGTGTGCAGCCTCCCTGGGGGTGCCCTGCGGCACAGCACAGTCTGCTGTCTGTATTACTGGAAAGAGTAAAGTGCAGGTCATGCCTGGGCTGCAACAGAAAAATGGTTGGGTAGACTGCTGCATTCAGGGTCTAATCCAGTCCATGCCTGCTTATTAGAGTGGAAAGAGGGCAGTGTGAATGTGTGTGTGTTATTGCACAACCCCAATTCAACCTCTCTTTCATCTGTCTAGGCAGACTCATAAGATATTCTCATTGGTGACAACACTACACTCATTCTGTCATGACACTCAGGGGCATCTGTCTGACAGTATAATTATTTATGTGCAAGAAAGCAAGACAGAAGTTCAGACGCTCAGTCTGAGTAAACTCACTCATTATATCGAGCAAGCCACTCAAAGATGAGTGTCTCTGAAAACAAAAAAAAAACCAAACCAGGCTTCTTTTATAACAGTATCTTATCAAAGCTGGAAGGAACATAAGGACATAATAAGGATTCTGTGAATAACACATTTTCATATTTATGGATTTGAAAAAAAAAATCATTTGGAAGGGCAGAAAGGATGCCAGATCCTCAAATTAGAGATCTAATCTTAGCAAAAATACAGACAATAAAGGTTCTGTACGTGCTTCATGTGCTTCTCTGACTTTCTACATTGTTCTGTGAAACTTATGGAGACAACAAGAAAGGTCAGAAAATGGATGGCCATGGATGATATTTATCACTCTGACAGCCATCTTGTCTGAAGTCCACCATTCACTGTTCTTCTGATTTCTGAATCTTTACCTACCACTGTCTCTGTGCCCCAACAGCAGGATAGAGACTGAAGAAAAGAAACAATTATTAACTGATCTGCTCTTAGGAGCCATCAAATAAAAGGACTGGGAGCACAGAGAAGAGGAGAAAACATGAGGTTGTGGTCTTTGAATGGCTTGCCCCTGGGATGAATGAGATGCTGTTGCCATGGAGATGGAGCCGTATCCTGTCCCCTTAGAGATGTGATGAGCAGGTGCAGAGAGGACCCACAAAAGCTAGAGCTTGATTAGTAAAGCACTAAGGCTTTCACTGGTTACAAACACTGTCACACTCACATAATGAGCCCTCTGTACTCAGGCAAGGTGGTTAGACAGTGCTTGCATCAGGGTATAATGACATAAACGGTACAGGGAAGGATGGTTCGGAAGAGTTTTAGAAGTTTTGTTATATAAGGAACAGGAAATTAAAAAAGTAAAATTTGCGACTTTAAAATAGCTTACACCTTTGGTCTAGAGACAATAAAAGTGAGAGACAGAGCACTGAAAAAAAAAATCTTAATAGAAATCAAGAGACGAATTCTCCAAAGGTTGCAGTTGCTGTTCCGATTGTGTGATGGCAGGAATATTTACTTGCGATTATGTTATAAATGTAGCTAATCATAATATGAAATAGCATAATAAACTGCTCAAGTGATCTGGCGGGAAGAGTCAGATGGAGTGAGCTGTAAATACAGCTGCAGTTTTGAGTAAGTTGCGTGCATGTGTTGAATAAGTATGACCTGCAGTAGGGGAAAAAAAGTTCTAAACCTTTGGGCAGAGTCACTAAATTTCTCAAGTATTTTGTTGGTGACTCCATATATGCAGTATTTTATGCTCCAGTAAAAATTTTAAATTAAAGACATGGCTCTCTCCCAATGGCAGCTGGAAGTGGGCCCAGTGAGCCTGGGGCTATGGAGCTGTAAATGTGAGGGGAGTAAAATGATTCATGAATCTATAAACACATTACCTGAACACTGCTGTTGCCTATGGTGGTGGCTCTTTTAACCCGTCTGACTGATCCCATTGCCTCCCCAAGTAACATGGCCAACCGGCGCTCCATGTTAGCTTGAAAGGTCTTCTCACCCACTTTCTTGTCCAGCACACCCAGTAGCACTATATATACACATAATAGATTAATATACAGTGTCGTAAGTATTTTACATGAACTGTAAGACTTGGTAGCAGTATTTCAACATGACAAAAACCAAAATCATAATACCTGTTCTAACCCAGGAAGAGCGAAGCAGTTGGCTGGTGTTTAGCTCTGGATAATGGAAAGCTATTGGAAAAAGGATCAAATAAATAGACAAGTGCTGTGAACTTTACTCTGATTTCATTGTTCATGTGATCAGAATCTGAGTACAATCAGAATTTCCTGGCTATCCCTTAAAGAGCAGTGCTAATATGAAAATGGAAGTAGCTAAAATACTATGAGAAGACCATATGGTACTCACGCTCAGCAATCTGCAGTACAGGAAAGCCCATGTAGTAGCTGAATTCCACCATAGTGAGTTTCATTAGAGCATTGCTAATCTCTGACCCCATCAGATAACCACTTGAACTGTGAACAGTGAAAGTGATGTGAACCGGGTTCCTCACTAGCTTTTGTTTCTCATATGTGGGAGTAGCCATGGTGATGTTTACAATCTGAAACACAATGGCACTGTTATAGGAAACAGACAGACACACAATAAAATTAAGAAAACATTTTCCATCTAACAGTTAAAGTAGTATCTGTCTCTTAAAAAGAGTTGTCTTCAGTGGTTGTAAAGTAAAAGACAGACTTGAGCAGGGTGGCCCAGGGCAGTTTGATAGCTGTCCACAAACACGTTCCATACTGCAACAAATGCTTGATTTAATCCTTAATTTATCCCAACTAAAAGTCTTTAACACATTGAATCAGTATAACAGATTAGACACAACCCGACTGAATCCAACCAGCTATACAGCCAAATAAGCTCTTTTTTAACAAACAGTAATCTTCTTTATTACTGAACAACTAGAGCATGAAGCACTTTAAATATAAATGTCCAAGCAAAAAATACCGGGAGTCATGCTCATGAGTGATGGTGAGATGGATAATGAGTAGACCAAGGTGTGAGTATAGTGTCCCCAAGGACAGTCACATTAAGGAAGGAGCTGAGCCCTACTGCATGGAAAAAACTAAGAGATTTCCTGACATTAAATATACAAAATTTATTTGGAAAAAAAAAAAAAACATTGGAATTTTTTTTTTTTTTGGGGGGGGGGGGGGGGGGGGGGGGGGGGTTGCTTTTTTCTTTTGAAAAGGCAACCACAGGGCCTCACTTTGCACTTCAGCACTTAGATCAGCCTCATCAAACCACAAATATTGCCAGTTGCCATGCAATATGGCTGATGTTACTGATTCAAATTACAGCTTACATGCAAATGGACACTGCCATAAACTGGCCCCTTCCAGAAGTAAACACCCTATGGATCTGGATGAAGCAATGGCTTTTGTGCATCGGGAACAACAGCACAATGCGCAGACACAAGGTTATTACTTATTACATCGTCCATACTATTGCATTGCTCCTCGTGTGCAGCATTCTCTGTATAGGTGCTGTCTGTGATTTGATGAGGTTCATTCAACCTTGCAAAGAGAGGCAATGAACTCCAGGACAGACACACACACAAAAAAAAAACAAAAAAACCCTACAATCTTTTTTAATTTTCTTTTCTTACAATTTTATGGCTTTTTTAATCTTACTGAATACCAGATCTTCATTGTCAAAAATGTACTTTTTTCTTTGAGTATTACACTCTTCTGGAGCTATTTTTTCCCCCCATAACAGCCATAAAACACTGCCATAACTACTCTATAAAGAGGCAAAAAAATTCATTGCTTAAGGGATCCCAGAGATCCACTGGTGAAATTACTTGACCAATCTTGGCAGCTTATTTTCTCAAATAATATAACAATCTCCAATCTCATTGTATATCCTGCATAATGACAAATAAAGGCATTCTATTCTATTCTATTCAACTCAATATTTTTTAAAACTTTTTTGTTGTATTTGATAAAACATGAAACACAACACATCTATTGCTTCACTCAAAGTAATCTGCTCTGACAGACAACATCTAGTGTACCAACAGCTCTTGGTCATTATTAAGCTTTCAAATCCCAAGCCACAATGGAAGCATCCTAATGAAAACATCCCAACTGGAATGCAACTACATGAATGCCCATGGTTCCCTTCCCTCACTCACATGCACTGTGATGTTAGTTGACTCCGTTGAGCGCCTGCGCACTTCTGCGAAGGCCATTGTCAAGCCTCTCTCAATGTTCTCACTGAAGTTACAGAACCGCACGTCTATGTGGCCAGGAACAAACTGCAGCACTGCAGAGACGAATTGAACAGTTTCAGACGGAGCTTAAAAACTAAAGGTCGTCACATAATTTCAGATTCTGTTAAATGCTTCAAGCCGCCACAGAAAAAGGCTCAAAGAAAGGTCATTTACCTGAGTGGACTTGATATTTTCTGTCTGGTGTTGACCAGTTTGGAGAAACGGAGAGGAATTGGCGACCTGACCTCTGCAATGCATTGACGACAGATATGGCTGTGTACACAATTGGACCAGACACCACTCGAAACACAAATTTTGGTGGTGGATCCACAACCTACATAGACAAAGCAGAAATTCATGGCATAAACAAATCAGTCATTAAAATGACTCCTAGTGTCTGTAGAAGGTCGCTGTGCATCTTAATGTCACTTAATGTCATTACTCCTGTGGTGTGTTTATCACAGAAACACAGAAAAGGATAAGTGGAAAAAAATGAATGGATGGACAGATAGAAGTGGTCTGGCCTTCAGAGTTTGTGTGTACCACTGTAGCAATCATAAAAACACCCACATGTAAACATAAAATATACCTTAAACAAATACACACACACAACCAATTTACACACATACTCCGTGAGCTATTACACATCAGTCCACTCAAGCACTTAATATTCTAAAAAGATCTCTTTTACCTTATTCTGTCCCTTTTTTTAACACTAGATGTTTTCCTTAATTGCCCAAAATCATTAACATCTTGCATTATTTTAAATATATGAAAATGTCTTCACTAAACTTACCTGCAGTTCCACTGATCTGTCAAATTCCCCTTTCAGAATGTTTCCTATCTGAGATTTGGCATATCCTACAGTGGCCCCAGAAGGAAAACCTTATGAAAAAGCACCAGTTAATGGTTAATGTCTCTCATATACTTTACCGTCCATGAATCATTCTTTCAAGCTATACACAATTAAGTAAGACAAAACAAATTAAGATTTCTAACTTACCAATCTTTACTAAATAATCAGGTTTGTTAATGTTACAGAGATACGATCTTGATGTTGGTGCTGCGGCTGTGATTTCATCACCAGTGGTAGCGATGATGGTGACAATAGTTTCAGAGGTTGCAGCAATTCTGGTTGTGGCTTGATGAGGAGTAGTTGTGGCAGCTGTACTTGTGGGTGCAGTAGAGACTTCATTAACTTCACTGCTAGTTGGGATATAGGTCAGTGTGGCTAGGGTGTCAGCTCCATCTTCAGTCACCCCCTGATCACCCATCACAAATGGGGGGGGCACAGTGACATTATGAGACCTTGATTCGGTTGAAACTGTAGTTACATCGAGAGTTTGTTCAATTGTAACAGTAGAGACTTCAGGAGTTAATTCTGTTGTATCAGCTGTACTGTTGACAACAGGCTCAGTGGGAACAGGGGAGAACTCTACAGTTGGAGTTAAGACAGTAGCTGCATCTATAGTACTTTTTGAGAAAGACTCTGTAACAAACCAATGAACATATGTAAGAGAGGAGGGAAAAATTAGATCATCTGGCAGCAAAGGTGTTGCACTTGGTTGCACAGCTTTTGTAACTGGAGTGCTGTCCAGGTCAACATTGAGTGTATGTGCAGACCAATCTGTGGTGGACACCTGATCATCCCAAAAGGAAGAAGAGGAGTAGAGGGAATGTGTTGGGACTATGGAAGGATCAAGAAAAGGCTGAGAGGCATTGACCAACTGAGGACTCTCTTCTGTGGTTACTACATTGGTTGTTCCATCATGAGGCTCAAACCCTGACAGATCATCCTCAGTCAGTTTAGTATCATTACTGGAGCTGTTGGTGAATGTGTTGTCTGTAGTACTGATGGGCACTACGGTAATGTTCCCCCTGTGTTCAGCTCCAGTTTCTGAACTGTTGTTCTCCTTGGTCAGCTGAATGTTGTAATATTCCAAGCTGTTCATGTCAGGTAAAAGGACATCTGTTGGTTGAATTGTGTATGTATCTGGCCAATCGATGTCTGAAATGTCAGGTACATCACTGTTAGCTGTGGGAGTAGGTTCCAGTGAAAGCTGAACTGTGGTGGAAAATGACGAAGGATAAATGGATCTAGGAGAAACTATGGGGCTGTATGCTGTCGTGAGGCTGGAGGAAGGGGAAACATAAAGAGGATACAAGGATGAAGGCGATATGCCCACTCTGGAAGGGAAGGATGTGTCATAGCTTTCTGTATAGTCCTCTAGATCATATGCATCAGACGGCAGCTTGGTGACCAGAGAATAGTCTTCTCTATCTGAACTGAAGAAAGACGTTGTCTCCAAGTAGTCCCCAGAACCCCAGTCTACTTCCATGTCACTGGAGGGGTAGAAGTACTCTGGAGAGAGCTCAGTGGGTTCAGACGAAGGCGATGTAGGGTGGGGGGTGATGAAAGGCACCTTGTAACCAGGAGACAGAATCTCATCTGGGTTGGGTAACATGTTTATATCATATGCAGGTCTGTTCTTCTCCAATGGGGCACTGCTGGAGCCTGCATGCATCGGTTTTGTATGCGATTCATCTGCTAAAAAGTCAGTGAAAGTCTGATCGAGGGTCTCGAGAGGCTGTTCTGATTGTAAGGTCATGTTTCCCAGTGTTTTCTCTGATGCACCATCCAGCTGTTTGCTGAAAGATGCATTCTTCTCAGAATTAAGACCTAGTTGAGGTGCTGATCTTGCAAAAGCAGAGGGGCTTAATGATGTTATAGATATATTTTCCCAAGGCTCTAGCGGGGACTTTGTTTGAGTTTGAAAAAGAGATGAACCAGTCATCTTCCAGTCTGAGGAGAGATTAGCTGGTCCTTGAAACTGTGGACCAGACTCCAGCACAGGTACAGAAGGGCTTAATGATGGAGTGGTCAGAATATGTGGCTCTCCTGAAGAGGCATCTCTAGACGTAATGGTTTTGGAGTTTTCATATGCAATATTCCCCCTATAAATGTTGTCAGCAGTCCTAGCTTCATGGCTTGGTTCAGGAATGGATGGCAGGGCACCAGGTGAGTCTGGACTCTCGAAGGCAGTGTAATGCGAGTTTGGTAAGGCTAATGGTGATGACCCTGTAGGACTTTGAATATCTTCCAGAAATCCCATGGTGTTGTGTTTAGAGTCCAACAGAGATCCATCTGCAAGGGACAAAGACAATGCTTCAGATAAGCACTCAAACAAAGGGGAAAGTAAATTACAGGGAGGACAGCCAGACAATGATTGAAAATAGGCTACTTGCTATAAACACATTTTTGGAAGATAGAATTAATTTTATTATTGCCTTTTTATTGTTGAAACTAACAAAAAGACAAAGACATATCCTGCTGAGCTGGAATCTCATATGAGCCTTATGATTTAATTACTGTAATTTCATCCCTAACATGAGTGTTTGTGCTGTAATCTGTTAACAAGAATGAAGGGGTGTGATGTGGTCAGTTTTAAATGCGTGATTTTTGCCAAACAGTGTGTTTAAACTGTTGAACACAGAGCCAAGATGAGACCAAACATGACTTTTCACAGCAGACAGGCAGGCACCCTACTTTAAGCTGTGTTGTATAACTGGACTGGCATTACATCAGTGAAATGTCTTTAGTGCAACAGTGTTATGCTCACTGGTCTCTAAATGGCCAACAACAACTATATCATCTGTAAGGGTTTTTAAAAAAAAACATTATAATGGAACACAGTCCATTACACAATCCATTCGCAACAAACAGTGAATATGAAGACGAGAAACCCGGTTGAATCTATACTTAGAATAAATTAATACTATATTGAAAATAGGTGGATCAAACTGAGATTTGAGAACAATAAAAAGGCGATAGCTTACCAGAAACCTTATTCATTCATCTTGTTGTACTGTATGTTACCTGAAGCCTATACATAGCAGCCAATTGTCTTTCTTTCTACTGACTCCTTAGAAAAATGATTAGACCTAGTAGTCACTAGTCTAACTCTCCCTTGCTTAAGTGGTTACAATAAGCAATAAACCTAAATAAGATATCAGTAGAATGGAGGACCAAGGAAGCACTCACAGGCTAATAATGAGAAAAACATGTTAGATTACATGGGGGAAGCAAAGGAAAGCCGGCAATGACAGTTTTGAATATGCTGACATGCACGCACAGACCATATATCTAAGATTTTAGCAATGCACTCTAGAGAGTACATTTATGACCCTTTTTCATGGTAACTGATCTTCAAATGATAATGGTGCAATTTTCAACTCCTCAGGAAGGCGCTCTGCAGCATACACACGACATTAAATTCATTAAGGCTGATGTTTGAACAGTCAAAACGCAGAAATAGCAAATGCCACTTACGTAACACATTTCAAACTCAATTTCAGTGCCAAAGCACTCCATATTGCATAACAAAATACATGCACAACATGCATGATTTAATTTGGCTAGAGTCTTGATTGCGAGCTACGGTCTGACATGTTTAGCACAGCCTACATGAGCTGGAAAAATTCTTTAATTATTCATGGAAATAGATTATCTGCATACATTTGCCTCTTTTACATACCCAAATATTTTTCACAAACATTTATACATGGCACTTTGACTAACACTGTGTATGGATTTCACAACATATCAGTTGAAACATTGTTCTCAGCGAATAATGTTGACTAATAGCAACCTATCAGCAAATGATTTTACCAGTGTCAACAGCAGGTCTATTGCGATGATTCAATTTTACACTGGCTGAATGCTTAAATGCAGTGTGAGAAAGACCTCACTTACAACAGTTATTCTAATGAAGATTTCTTTGTTTTGTGAGTTTATGGGGAAATTACAACAAAACAAGAAAAAACTTATGTGTATCTGCCAAATTGTTATTTTAAACAAGGGTATGGGAATCAGAATTTCAAAACTGGTGCATCCTTCATGCACAAATTTTCCTCTAATTTGTCTTTGCAGATAACTAGAAACAAAGGAGGGAAGATGACTGCTTACAGTAAATAATGTTTTTTCATATTGCTATTGGGTTTATGGATAGCTAAATGACTTGGTGCAAGGCTCATGCCTGCATTGGAGCTTGCAAACATAAACTCTTTTCAATAAACTCGGTGCAGACTGCATGTCTTAAATTTGTTACTGAAAGTAGGTCTTGAACAGAACAAGACTTCAAAGGCACCATTATTGTCATTGCCAGAAGCTAGTCGCCAACATCCTCTATATAGTGACTCAGCAGCAGCTGCAAAGGCTGCTGCTTTGCTCTGCAGAATCATGCACTCTTGATAATAGCCAAAGAATAAACTAAGGGAGAAGACTATTTTTAACACTGGGAGCGCAGATTGCATCACTTAGAAAAAAACAGCAACAAAAATGAATAGACTTCTGGGCCATCATCTTCAATTTACTGCATCTATTCATACAAGCAGACGCCTCCGGCTTGGCCCAAGAGAAATCTCCCAGCTTAATTATAACCTACACTAGTACCTTAATCAAGTCAACATGCTAACATAAAGCAGCACGCTGGAAAGGACTTCCAAATGAAAAGCCAAGTCTTTCTTCTGTGAAGGCTAGTCTGTGTTGCACATTTTCCAGGCTTCTTAGTCGCTGTGCCAAGTCTTTGAACTCACAGGGATGTAACACACAGCTGGGCAGACACATGTGTACACTGCACTGAGCACACAATAACAGGAGGAAAACTGAAAAACAACAACTGGTGGCATCTAGTTGTCTGCTCTATACAGAGAACACAGAGAAGTGAGAAGCCACTCACAAGTGATATAAAATCTTTTATAGGTAATTGTGAGAAAGTCCCTTTATTAACCATAATTAAGTCTTAGTCTAAGCACAGTTTTGCACAATAGATGATCAGACTAGTAATGAATATGAATGTGTTGATGTGTATGTATGTGGTTCCCTGCTCACTGAAGCATATGCTATATTTGACTATTCATTATTTAGCTGACAACATGTTTTGAATGCTACAAATATATAAAAGAACAAACAATGATAGCTTTAGAAAAGACCACATTTATTGGAAAACAACGCTGATGTTTGAGGTCACCCTGATATACAAGACCCCAAACTGTCACCTCATCTCAACACACCACTACAGTGACCCACTATTTCAAGCAGTGTCACATTTATGACTAGTAAACAAGCATAAATGGATGGCAAAAACACAAAGAGAGTTATTGGCAGGTGATTGATGATGACTGTAGACGACAATGGTGATGATGATTTCATGGCCCTAATAAAATCAGGAACAAGGAAAACAGACAGCAAAAAAACAACCCAAATTTGATCCTCTTTTTCACAATGGACAGTTGATTTTAATCTTAGTTTTATGAGCATAAAAGAATTTTAATTTAACTCCAAGTTAAATTATGACCATATAAAGAATTGACTGTTTATTCCTAATAATTAAGTATGCACAGTCTTACTAGTTGAAAGCTAATCTATGATGACACTTACAGCTCAGTGCATCAGACAGAAGCCAGGCCCTGAGCAAGTGAGATCACCCTGAGTTAGGGCTAATGTTACAGCTGGCAAAAAACTGACAATGAAATAGAAGGCTTGCCTGCATTACCACATGTTGTCTGAAATGGGAGTGTGTCACACTTGGCTGACCACTCATTGTCAGACCTGCCTCTGAAATTATTAAGCACTAAGACACATGCAGATGGACACCTCCAAGTACCAGGTCAGAAGAGCATAGACGTCTAAGTCCTCAGCAAATGTAAATGACAGTGTCCCAGTTTCTCTTCTCCCTTTCTCACTCCCCCACATAGTCACTTTTTAATTTCTTTAGGAGCTTCATTTTGATGACAGACTCTTATTTTACTGCCAGTAAACCTAATCACAGACACAGGGACAGACTGAAGCCATGAATAAGTCACATTACTCACATCACTAAGGAATCAGAATTTCCATTTATTCACTGCAAATCATAAGTTGGTAATAAGCCCAATAAATCCAACTCATCAGATCTCAATGTTTCTTTTAGCCCAGATTTTGTCTACTTAATAGTTGCTCATGCATTTAAACAAATGTGACTTTGTTAACCTGTTTCCCCATTTACTCTATTTGTCTATTATATGTATAACAATAAATAGGCAGTTATGGTGTTATTACCTGTCATTTCGTAATCATTCACATAATACACAACAGTGATTGGCAACTAAAGTAAAAATATTTAAGTGGAAGTATTTTTTCCTGAAATTATACAACCTTGCAGGGAACCTAATATACAGGATTTCATCAACAATAGGGACTGGAGTAAAAACTCAGCTGTTAATATTTAAGCAAGTGATGGCACAAAAATAATACTCTTTATGTCGTCTGGATGGTTTGTTCTGCTTCCGTTTACACAAGCAGCTCTAGGGCAGCTCTAGGGCTGAATGACTGCCAGCAATCACGTAAAAAGGTTCTGACAAGAGAGGGATTGTTACTGCTGGTGGCTGATGTAATGTTCCTTTCTTAAAATCCCACCAATGGAAAAAGAAGAGACTGCGCTCAAAGCAGAAACAACTTTCAGGTATCTTAAGTAACATCAGCCCGGTGTGTATATTGTATAATCCAAAATATATATTTATCAATTTTAGCCAAACCACACAAAATACTTTGCAATATGTATGAGTGTGATACAGGTATAAAAGTTTGCACATAAACATTTTATCCAGTAGTTTAGATTTATGTTCAATTCAATTTGTCTCAAGGCGCCTTATAAAAGTAAAAATATATACAGTAAGTAAAAACCATACAATAATTATAGAGAAATTCAAACAGTCAAAACGACCCCCTGGGCAAACACTTGGCGACAGTGGGAAGGAAAAACTCCCTTTTATGAGGAAGAAACCTCCAGCAGAACCAGGCTCGGGGGGGGGGTCATCTGCTGAGACCAGTTGGGGGGTGAGGGGAGGGAGACAAGACAAAAGACATGCTGTGGAAGAGAGCCAGAGCTTCCCATTCTACTCTTAATTGCTCTATTGGGGTGATACGGTACTATGAGGTCTTTAAAATGAGGCCGCACCTCACTTCATTGAATAAGTCCTTTTTCAATGTTCTCAGATAAATATAATTTTGAAGGAAGTTTGAATGATTACAAATGATTGTGTTTTGAATTAAGTTTACAGAGTATCAATAATGCATTTGGATCATGATTCCACTTGCGAAAACAACCAGACATGACAGTGTTGCGTCCCGTAGGCTATTAAAAAAAAAAAAAAGAAAAGGTTTACAGAGTAAAAATGTAAAAAGGAGAAAGGATAAAAATGCACAATAACTGTGCTTTACGCACACAATGGCAAAGCCTACATCATGAACACACACACACACACACAAAATGAAAATCCTCCAAGTAAGCCGAGACGTGATTTTGCCTTTGGTGCCTCCTTATAAAAACAGCTCCAAGGGCCCAAACAAAGAGCTGATAATGCCTCTCAGCAGACAGCACTTTGCTGGAACTAAATAACAGAAAATATGTTTCACTAGTCTCCTTTGCTCAGCCAGACTCTAAGTTCACATTCACAGAAAAAGGTAACAATACAAATGGCCCTGAAGACTCACACTTTGCATGTCTACTGCATGCTGCATTTTGGAATTATGTTTTTTTTTCACATTTTTTTTGTTTTAACACTGCATTTAAAAAGAACAATTGTGTATTTTGCATTAAAAAATGTACAATGTAAATTAAAGTTATTTGATGGAGAAAAAAACAAAAGCAAAATAATTGTACTACACATATAATGTCAAAGCCCACAATAATGAAAATAAACTGATGGGAATCTTCCAAGTCAGCAAAAATGTGATTTCTGACTTTGCCCTGTTCTCATGAAAACAGATCCCAAGGCCTAAACAGAGACCTAATAATGCCTGTCAGCAGACAACACTGTTGATGTCTGGAACAGAATCACAGAAAATACCTTTCACTTGTCTTCTTTACTCAACTAGACACTGGGCTCACATACACACAGAAATTAGTAACAATGCAATGACTCGGTGCTCCTAAAAAAAGTATTCGGGATGTAGGAACTGACAGACTAACTATGCCTGCAAGGGCATTTTCAGGAGATGAAAAAAATAATCACTGTGTTTCTGTCTCCATTAGTTTTAATCCAAGTTGATGGGTGAACCCGAAATATCATTTGGCTGTTGAAAGGACGAGCATGTGCCTTTTTTTAAAGATATTTTTTGGCCTTTTTGTCTTTATTAGATAGCATACAGCGAAGAGAGACAGGAAAGTGGGGAGAGAGCAATATGGGAAGCAAAAGGTTGGACACAAACCTGGGTCGCCTGCACCAAAGCCATGTGGCATACATGTTTGCCTGCTTACCCACTGAGCTAAAGGTAAGTAACGTGAGTCTTTGTACAAAAAAAATTACAATTACTCCACAAAGACAAGTGGTCCAGCTGCATTGTTTAATGCTGATTTTGCAAGGGAATTTTATGAGAACCAATTATTTGAATATGGTTACTGAACAGGTATGAAGCAGCCAAGTAGCAACACATAGACATGTGTTTGTAAGTACATACACCAAAGACATGAATCCACACAAGCACACACATGCAAGTCAGGAAACCTGAGATACCAGTGACAGAGCCCTATAATGATATAATTTCCTATGTTTGCCAGATTCTTCATCTCTGAAAAAAACAAAACAAAGTAATTTAATGGTAGTGTTATTTATAAAAGGGTCTTTTTGGTATTAATGTTAGCTAACTACAACCCCACACATGGTTCTATTTCCAGCTGAGCCCCTTGCGTGACTGGTGCTTTTCAGCTGGCAGGAGCCATGTATGTTGAGAGCAGTTTAACAATCAAGATACGACTGTGCTGACATTTGGTTTATCAGGGAAGCTTTTAAGATGGAAAAGATTTCATTGTTTTTATCAGCGACATTCTATTAGATCATTGTCTCTGCCAAAACTAAAGCAGCTCCCCTGATACAAAAAAAAAAAAAAAGTTTGTGCTTATAAAGGGTGCATTCATTATAAACACACTGTTTTTTTCCACTGCAGACACTTGTTGAAGTTAGCTTACAGCAAGCAGTTGAAGATTAAACAGACTTAAATCAACAAAGTGGGGACTATAAACAGAAACCACGAATAAAATGCTACTCCAAAATCAGCCCATGAGAGTCTAATAAAGGAAATGTACAACATCAAGTTTCACAGCTGGAGAGGCTGTTCTGAGTTTGACAAAAAATGAACACGGGACCTGATTGAGGTCAGGCTTGCATTTAAATTATCATCAAATATTAATGTGACCTTTATTTTGCTTTCCTGAGGGAATAATTCTTTTAAGACAACAGAAAGGTGAGTGCAAAAAAAAGGGAGGTAGATATGATGATGTATTTGAACATTTACCTCAAAATCTGGGTACACTGATTCACTTTCTAGAGTCTTAATTTTCTTTAAAGACAGGAAGGCAAAGACTTGTAACCAGAGAGGCCCAGAGGACTGTATCAGTCAGCACCCTCTTCTATTTTGTCTCATTCCACTCTCAGACGTTAGGTCTTGGGTTAACAAACACTATCTGCTGGGTTTGGTTAAGTTCTCTAAAAAGCTGGTACTAAGCTGGTTTCAAATAACTCATTTCGTCTGTGGGGTTAGGTAAAATGCTTACTATTTGGCTTCTGAGTAGGTGCAGTAATCCTGAAAGGGCCAAAACAAAATGATTTCGCCTGGAGAAGCTCAAAGAAGGCTGTGCTGAACCAAGCCATCTGCTCTGATAAATATATAAATAATCAGCTGCAGCTCATCAGAGCAGATTTGGGCTCAGCACAATATGGCCTCAATGTGGCCTCCTGTCAAATCATGAACTGTGATTGCACATTTTAAGCTCCTGACACGGACGGGCTGTTAGTATAAGAAACTGGAGGCGATGTCAGGGAAGTCTGTAGAATTAAAGGTTCACTGCTATATGTTTCTGTGACCAGTAACTTTGGCTGAGTTTAGTGAGTCAGGAAGGCAGCCGGGGTCTCAGCTTTACAGTTATACAGAATATAGTGTCAGACATCAACAACAATAAGACTATTTGTTTATTTTCCTAAAACCTAATCTTTAAAAAAACAATTACTTTATAAGCACCACACAGAATATTGAACTAGCAAGAATATATTTGCTTTGATACTGAATTCAATAAATATTAGGCTACTGAAGGAAGTCAATACAAAGCAACAGATGGTTTATAAAATATATTGTAAATATCAGACAAACTATCACTGATTAAATTCTACTTTTCTAATCATATCGACTTCCAAAAAGGGCTAAAAAAAAAAAGCTTAGCAAAATCATACCGATTTGATACTAGGTTTCAAAAACAAACAAAAAAACAACAAAAAAACCACTAGTCTTAGCGAAAATAAGATATTGTGTAGGATGGCGATACTACAGTGGAAAATTGCCTTGGTAAACTCCCCAAAAAGGGTACACAAAATCACTACCAGATGTACATTCACAGGTCCTGACTGTGGTACCTCCACATCACAACCTACAAATAAGATGCAGGTAATAGCAGGCAACTGGAAAAAATTACACAAACTGGAGTAAAGCCATTTGCAGAATAGCTGACTATATAAAAATTGTGATGTGTGAATGTGTTATCAGGAAACATAATATTGGGCATTGTTTGTGTGGATTATCAAGAGAAATAATAACACTGGAAAGTTGTCTTTAATATGTGTCAGTGTGATATCACTGAGCAGCAGACAAGCTTTTACCATTCTCAACAGAGCCAAATAATGCTGGGACAGGCTAGTCAGTAGACAGGCAAGGTCAGCCACTGGCCGCTTCCCAGGAGTTCATTCTGTTCAGCCTCCAGGCCGGATGAGTGCAAAAGTACCCAGTGTTTGGCTTTTGATAGGTTCTACCCATTGATCTGCAACTGGCTTCCAGCTCTAATGAATAATGAATGCCCATATTGTCATCCCACACAGATCACATTTCACATGGAAACAGACTACACTGGTAATTAGACGGGCCTTCGCTGGCCTGCAGCTTTCTGCGCTGAACTTGCCAGGCACTGTGGTGCGGAGAGAGAGAGAGACTGCTGAGGTAAAATTTCAAGGGCATTTTACGAGTTTATATTTGGATCTCACATGTTTTTAAATATTTCTTATTTCAGATTTTTTTTTTTTTACATGTGAAACTATTTCTATAACAGAAACTGTGATGAGGACAAGACTAACAGAAGTCAGGGCACGAATCTACTGTGCGGTGTTGGGTCTGGTGGAACAATTATACGTAGGTCGCCATGCTCTACTTGATCTAGAAACTGGAAGAGGAAAGCTGGAAGACTGGTGACTTCAGTGTTGATACAGACTATGGAAACTTGGAAAGCTGTCATCCTGCTGATGAACAAAGTGAAGTGTATAGTGATGGGTGAAGATGATGAGCACGTTGTGTGATTTCACAATCACAGACTAGACCTAAAGAATAGAACCTTTATTCCAAGCCATTTAGTTCCCAATGTGGGATAAGGAGTACATTTTACAGCCATACATATGTCACCGGATAAGAGCTAGAAAGTGGCCTCTCTAGCTAATATTAGTGCCCTGAGGAAAAGTAAAGTGAATCTGACACTGAAGTGGTTATGAGACCAACAAGGATTACACCTCTTAACAATGTAAAATAAATTTTCCTTTCAGCAAGGTAGCAATATCTTTGTATTACACACCTAACAGACTGTACAGATTAATACTAGTCAGACTTTATTTTGCACCTCTGCTGCATAACAGAACAACAGACAGGGTAACACACCTAATGCTGTGCTTTATTTTTTTTGCATTTTTGAATATTTATGTAAGTACTTTTCTAATTTTTGGATTTTGGTTGGCTTCTGTTGCCTCTTGCTGTACATTCCACAGAAAATGAATACTGTTCTGTATTATAACTGTGTGTTTTATCTACTAGATGTGCAGCGTCACACTGAAAGTCAGGGCATCCTTAGCTTAGA
This sequence comes from Archocentrus centrarchus, assembly GCF_007364275.1. NCBI lineage: Eukaryota > Metazoa > Chordata > Actinopteri > Cichliformes > Cichlidae > Archocentrus > Archocentrus centrarchus. Next base: position 28,484,575 of record NC_044351.1, on the reverse strand, counting down.
CAGGCACCTGTACCACTGCTGCTAGAACGATAACTAGCAGAGCTATTCCTCATGCCATTACTTCTTTATCCACAGAATCATTTTCTAAACTGGCACATGATTCAGGGGGAATATAAAAATATGAAAAGGTATTAAGAGAGAAAGCAACAGTCACTCATCATTTGGGGGCTCTACATGATGCCAAACATGGCACGTCCTGAGTCATCATGAAGAAAAAAATGCTTTAAAGGAAACGAACTACTTCAGAAGATGTTGCAATTGTTTGAGTTTTGACCAAACCAAAGGTGAAGTGTCTATAAGACACTCCTCAGAGTGTCTTATTTACTTTACTTTATGATACTTTATTGATCCCACAATGGGGAAATTACAGTTAACAGAACACCCTAGCACTTAGCATCACTTAGCATCATCATTAAAACTGTAAGGATATACCAACCAAATCAATCATTTCTCACTAGGAGAAAAAAACCCACATAAATCATTTATAGCTATACAAAGGAGAAAAATTATTCCTACCAAAATATAGGACATGAAGGATAGAAAAATGTGCTAGCACAGAAATTAAAATAATGATGCAGCGACTGTGAAATTCTTGAGCGATACCAATACATTGTAAATAAAAATGGTCAGTGCTGTTACTTTGCTGTTGTTGTTATTTACATCCTCTTTTGTGCCATGAAAAGAAAAAAACTATCATTAAAGAATAATAATGGTAATTGGGAGCATTTGATGTCACACAGCAGTTAAAAATCAGCCACTGACATCATACCATACTTATTTGCTGATAGGCAAAACCTGTATCCCTGATCAAAAAAAAAAAATTTCAGATTCAATCAGTATTTTACAGACTTAGCTACTTGCTAAATGAATGAGTACGGAAAGAGGGTGTGGCCATAGGTTACTTCTTACAAAGCAAACAAACCAAAAAAAAAAGTAAAAAATATCTTGGGTTCTAGCTAAAGATAAAGAGTTGTTAATCCACATACACACACACACACACACACACACATACATATATATATATATATATATATATATATATATATATATATATATATATATATATATATATATATATATATATATACACACACATATATATATATATATATATATATATATATATATATATATATATATATATATATATATATATATATTAGGGGTGGGACTCGATTAAAAAAATTAATCGAATTAATTACAAGCTTTGTAATTAATTAATCGAAATTAATCGCATTTTAATCGCATTTCAATATTTGACATGAGAAATATTAATTTAAGTTTAGTTGATGAATGAATCAATATACATAAGCTTAAACTTCAAAATTTTGTTTATTTTCCCACCAGTCTACTACACAGACCAACGAAGGGTGGAAGTGCTCCTGTGATAAGCAGACACCTGAAATTAAAGTTAAGCATCATAACTGGATAGTTTTATTCAACATTAATGTCTCACTTGTTATAGTTGGAAATTAATCATTAGCTCAGTTGTATTCCTTGATGTTGAAATGTGTTATGCTTGTTTTAACAGCTCATTTTGAATTAAAGACTTAAAATTAAACCACAAAAAGGAGAAAAAGTTCGTTCTCCGTTTAACAGCTGCTTTTATACAGCTGTGCTTCGCACTCACGGTTGCTAGGCGACATGAGCTACGCAGAGGTGATGGCAGCTGATATGAAGGCTAGCCGCTCACTTCCGGCCTTTGTGGTCTTCGTGGGCTGCGAAAGACGTGGGCCGGGTCCTTCGCAGGATTCGGCCCCTAATTTGGACATTGTGCGTCGATATAATCTGTATGCCTGGAACTCGTGCACTGAGAAACGTTCCACGGTGCAAAGTGCATTTAAAATGCGTTAAAATTTTTAACGCATTTTAATTACTTAATTAATCGAAATTAACGCGTTAAAGTCCCAGCCCTAATATATATCCTTAAGAGCACCATCACAAGAAATATATCCAATTCAAACCATTCATTAAGCGCAATGCCAATTAAAAAGAACATGCAAATGAAAATAATGCACACATATTAATCCTTGCAATCAGGTATAGTGGTTTGCCACATGACTGAACAGTATTTTATCTACAGTATGACTTTACTCTTCAATATTACAAATAGCTCATTGCCCACACTAATGGTCATTGAAAAAATTCTGTGAGTGAAGGTCTTATCATACAAGCATGAGTTTAAGACTTACTAATGCTTAATTTCCTGCACAAGGTTTTCACCCAGGCATTTAATACATAATCCTATTACCAGGCAATATCATGAGTTTTTGGCTACCCTTAAAACATGGTCTTTTTCCCTGGGCAGTGAGTAGGGGGCAGGGTGTTAGTGGGATAATGTCACTATCAATAAAATTAAGCTTAGGGAAAATAGCCGTCAAGTGGAAGGGTTTAGACCCTTTCTCTTTCGCCAGCTGCTGAAGACTGGCTAAACTCAAGACTCTGTGTGCAGCAGGAACTGAGTCACTTCTTGTGGATGTTTTCAGTATGACTATCGCAGGTCAGACGATTCATGCAAAAGTGAAGTTTTTCAAAAAAGAAAAAAAAAAGAAAAAAATTAAACAGTAATTAATTAAATGTCTATGAAACTGTGAAAATTTTTAAGGAAAACAACTGCCATTAGTAGCTTACAGTTGAGGAATCCAAACTTATGAATGGAAGCTCACTGGTTAAGCTGGCTTATGCATGGTATATAATAACCCCTAACTACTCGAGTGATGCTGTTCAGTGGCCCACAAAAATCCACCGCCATTATACAAAGCATCTCCTGGTTATAACTGTGTCAGATATTGTTCATTTTAACAATGAACGAGTGATACAGAAACCAAGATTGATGCCTCAAGGCTTTTGATTTCTCTCAAACCCAATCCTTGGGATGAGCGAAGGTAAGCAATACCAGAAGCAAATCCATCAAGATAAAGATCTTGATTATGCCCAGGATGAATAATGGCTACCAATAATGCAGTTACCACAGTTTTAAGCTCAACATGTGTATGCAATATTGACAATTGTTTTCAGCTTAGTGCAATCTATGCAGTTATTTCGTTAGATTAAGTGATATTCCCACAAAAAACGTACACACTCCTTGTAACATTTACTAAAATAAACATCAGTGTGCTTTTTAATCAAAATTATTATATTTTTGCTTGCAACATGAACTGAATTTGAATATTATGTCTAAAGGCTGTTCCCCAAAGCTAACTGAATGTCATACAAGATATTGATCTATGCCACTTGTGTAACACAAGGTAGTTTGTGGATCATGTTGTGTGAGTCAGCAAAAAAGTGTTGTCTTACCTGTCCCAGGTGAGTCAGCTGCGATCAGTGTTAACAACACCATTACACCCAGAAACAATACACGCTGGCTATGGGTACGCATGAGCGCCCTGGGCATCACCACCAAACACACAGTGGAGACTAAACCTGCCATGGTATGGTGGGTGTGGAGTCAAGGCATGTCATCCAGTTAAGAAGAGAAGATTCATTCCAAATAGACAATCACGGTTTGGGTAACTGTGGGCTGTTTTGTTTACTCTTCTTCACTTTGAGGCCCCTCCTTCCATAACGTGTCTTTGCAGTGGAGAAAGGCTGTTGAAAAGGAGCAACAGTGAGACACTCAAAAACAACCACATTATCTACTTCAGTATCACTCCATTAAGTTAAGAATCCACTACTAAACTGAAGAACAAATAAGTGGAAACTATTTCAATCGTTTGAAACCTCGATTTTTAAAGGTTAGATTCAAAGCAAATATTCATGGTTGAATGAAGCAGTACATTTTCCTTTATCTATGCCCCGGGCCTTCCATAAAAACTAAGTATTTGCAGCTCTTGTTAAAATAAATTTGTCGGTGCAGGCTGGTTTTCCTGCTCATGGCCAATTAAGTCGTAATAACAGCGCCTATTATTCCGTCAGGAAAAAAAAACAAAAAAAAAAACCGTACTCCATATAATGTGGGAAAATATGTAACGAGGTCAAAAAGGCAAAAGAAGATCCAGCACAGCCCTCATCCCTCGGCTGTGTGGCTACGTTTTAGAAGCTCTCACAGCGGGTCTTATCATGATACAGTAGTCTCTTGTCCTACATCCCGTCCCGTTACTTGCAAGCTTAATGGTCATGTGGCTTTTCATTTAGCTAGACAAAGCAGGTTACGTCCCTCGTTTGAGGGTAACAGGAAAATGCTAAATGCTGCCTAGCCAAAATAATTTGATGATATTCCCCAAAGCTTCCGTTCAGTGCACAGATAAAGCGATTTTTCCTCCTCAATTCCCCCCCTGCCATTCCTGTAAGCCAGCTCATAGCTGCGCACAGACTTACCAAGAAAGAAAGCTCCAACTCTATCAGTTCCTTTGTGAGCGTAAGGAGAGGATATCCTTGGATGAAATAAAATGCTGCATGTAGCTTTGTCATTAACGTCCCCGTAGCCACCTGCGTGCGTTTGAAGTTATTTCAGTGTATACGTGCTGTGCACGATCTGGTGACTGGCTTTCATCTGACACTCTTTTGGTAACAGTTACCTTCTCTTGTCCTGAGGATTGGGTTAGCCCCGCCCTCTGACAGATCTGATTAGGTTCTAATTTATCGAGACGTGCTCCCATTGGTTCAAGCTCTTTTCTGTCAGGGTGGCCTTTTAAATATTAGGTTGGTCTAGTCATGAGGCGTCTGCGGCTTCCACGGCAACGTTACCTCATGCATTGATGCACTTAATGCAAGGTATATCCACTATATTTTTATTCGCTGTATGGAGTTGATCTTCCGCCGCTGAAGTTAATATATTCTAATATCCTATATGCCGGTCACTTTACAGTTCAATATAAATTTATAGCCTTATAGACTTCTAAGGCTATGGTATGAAACAATAATGTGGTTGTTTCTGTTGCTGTTTAATACATTTAACACACGAAACAAGTCAGTGCTCTACATGAATATACAAATAAATAATTAATATAAAAATAAAAAATATTCCACTAGCCAAGATAAGGCCCAGTGGTGCAGCCTGTTAAAGTTGCCTGTAGCAGGTTTTTGTGGTTGCAAGTAAGTAGAGATGATTAGCATATCTGATCACGTCAGTGCAAGGTTCTCTTAAGTGAACATCATGGTGAACACCGCCACCTGGTGATAGGATGGTATCAATGTTAGTGATGTTAAAACAATCTCCACTATTTTCAGAGAATACCATAGCCTTCATTTTATACTAATATATTTGTATAACAGCTGTAGTTTGTGTGCACATTCAGTTCAATTCAATTCTATTTATATAGCATCAAATCACAGCAAACGGTCGCCTCAAGGTGCTTTATATTGTAAAGTAAAAACCATACAATAATTACAGTGAAAACTAAGCAATCGAAATGACCCCTTATGAGCAAGGACTTGGCAACAGTGGGAAGGAAAAACACCTCAGAAGCAGGTTCATTGAGGGCCAGTCATCTGCTGTGACTGGTTGGGGGTGAGGGAAGGGAGACGGGACAAAAGACATGCTGTGGAAGAGAGCCAGAGATTAATAATAACTAGTGATTAAATGCAGAGTTGTAAGAGGTGAATGAAAAAGAAATGCCTGTTGTAGCATAACTAAGGGATGGTTCAGGTTTACCTGATCGAGCCCTAACTATAAGCTTGATGAAAAGGTAAATATTAAACATTCAAATATTTGTAACTTTATGATGAGTTTATGCAGTACATTATAACAGCCACAGTATAAAATAGGCTCTGCTTCAACCATTTTGCAATTTGCAATAAAAATCTTTTATCCAAGTTTGCAAAGTGGGTTCCCAATCCTGAATGCCTTGCATGGCATAAATGTTTCTCAGAGACCTGTGCATGTTCTGTAAATGTTCTAAAATTATAATACACAATGGGCCTGCTGTCTAAAGCTTTTAGACATTATTAATTTCATGCAGTGCCATCTGACTGGTCTCAAATTAATTGAGGTTTTAGATGAGATATGCTAGGTGCACACAATAATCCTAAATTATGCTCACACATATACTCCAAAGCAGACAACAGGAGACCGATGCTGTGACTTAACAGTTTAATGTAAATCCAAGACAAAGTGTGATTACATTTCTACACATATACAATATGCATATGTGAGCATACAAATTCTCATTAATAACTCGATTCACCTCGGAGACCGAAAAAATGATCAAAAGTAACAGTGAATAACAAGCTATAACATAGTTCACCACAACGCGAGCCCCTTCTCACCCTACAGTTAGTAAAGAGGACAATTAAAATAACTATATTCTTCTATTTGACGAAGCTGTTTGTCTGTTAAAATCCTCCTGTAAAATTTACAATGCTATCATTAGTTTTTTCGAAGCCTAATATAAATTCACTCAATTTTTCTACAACGAAAATGATTAAGAGAAGCACACAACATCATAATGGTAACACAAGCGCTTAGTAGCAAGTACTCAACTTGTTAGGAGGTTTAATTAATCCTTTTTCTTATTGTCATTATTATATTTATTTAAACATTCTATAAAGCCAGTAAAATATCCATTCTCATAACATACTTAATATTAGGCTAAGGAACAGGGTATACATATAGAACGCTACATCAACAGATTGAAATAATGAGACATCACACCCCAATAAACAAAAGTAAATAAGAAAAGACAATAAACAAGAGAAGTATACTAGGAAATACTGCAGCACACATTAGCTTTATCGACAAAGAATGAGATTTTACATCATTGAGAAACCATACAGCAATGGACACAAAAGGGGGTCAGGGTTTGATGCACTCTTAGGTCTTTAGAAAATGTTAGCAAACTGAATTATCGCTTTCTTTAATGATATTGTGCAAGTAGCTATTTATAACTACTATAACTTCAGCTACACTAATTTATTGTTATTATATTGAGGATCCCAACAAGGGCTTCTGACATTTAGATGATCCCAAGATTAAGACAAACAAGAAAATCTATCTTTGAAATTAGTAGCTTTGGTCTACCAATTTATCCATTTATTAGAAAAATAGAGAAAACAACCCTACCTTTTAAGTTTTTTAAATTAAGACCCCAATATCTTATAACATTACAAACTGGGGTAATCAGCTGGTATAAATCAATCCAAATCCTGGTTTTGTACAAATTAATATGAACTGAATATGGTAAGAAATCACCTTTGTATCAGTTTTGGATCTTGAAGTTAAAAGTTTCAATAACTTGACACCAGTATCAATAAAATAATGGCATCAAACCTTGACCACCTTACCCTGAATTCCCCCAAGGAATAGCCAGCAAAAGGAGCAGATCCCCTTAACAAATATATATTAAAAAAAAAAAAAAAAAACGTACAAAAGGGCTTCAAGAATGCTTGTGTAACTAGATTATGAATTTCCTGGTGACAGAATAGTTCATCAGCACATGATTTATCCACCTAACACCTGTCCTTAAAACTCCTTTGTACTTTGGGAAGCAGCTGTGACTTTGCCAAATGATGTACAAGTGTGTGATTTGATGTTGCGGGTTGCCTGTTCACTTCAAGCCAACTTAGAGGAGTTTGTTCGAAGAAGACTAATGTAGCACTGTGTGTGCCGCGCTCTCAGGAATGTTTCTCAGTGTTTCCAAAGCTCCGGGACGAGGAGTATGCATGAGCAAAAGTGTGGAAGTTTGAATGTATCTCAGGAGAATGCCAGGCTTCATAAAGAGAGAGCGAGAGAGAGATGCTGCCTTATGTTTTCTCTAATTTAAATGTCACCTTAAAGCTTTGGAGGTATTATTGGTTATTTGGAAGGCAGTACTTAAGAATAAAGTTGCTTGCTGGGAAGGCTACACTCACCACAGCAACAAAAAACATTTTTATACTCTACTTAAGCACATTTTGGTAATTGTAAGGTCACTCGATCTACATTAATGCTCATATTTCTTATTCCCCCTTTTTTCATATAAAACACAAAACATTGGTTAAGTAAAACAGAATGACAGACAAATGTATCATACACATCAAGTTATTTTCCACAATGTTTCAAATGCAGGGTTTCTCTTAACTGAATGTTTGACATGAGAAAATAGTGATTATTCAATATCCCCTAATCATGATCCTGGAAATTTTACATTATTAATCTCATGTGGGATTTTGCTGGAGATCAAATGTATAATTATTGCATCATGCATGGCCACAAACAGTGTAGAAATTAAACTAATGGTCACCCACTGAGAAAGATCTAAAGCCATTTCAGATATCACAGGTCACATATTACATTCATTTTGTGCAGGTGACCACGGTTTTAAAGGTATATACTTGGTACATTTTTGATTATTCCATTTTAACAGCCCACTCTACTCAATGGCAAGTTTTTTTGTTTGTTTTTTTTTATCAAATTAATTTTCTTACAACACTAATAAAGCTACAACATCAACAACAGAAAAAAAAAGTTGTGTGTTTTTTTTTTTTTTTAAAATTGAAGAAAGTTTTGATCATTTTAGATAATTATTGATTTAATCTAAACAGGGGCCAAATATGAGGAATAATAAAAGTAAAACATAAAAAAAAGCTTTCAGACACATCGCAGCTCTTCTAATGGTTAAATGTCCAAAAACAAATAACTGTGCTGTTTGCAAGAAGTATGCCAAATCCTCCCTGTGCATTTGTATGTCATATACACATATACATTTCATGGTGGTGAAACAGCATGTCCTCAAAAGCACTTGTAAAGCATTTAAAGATGAGACCAGAAGTTATTGCCTGTCTGCAATGCTGCGTAGGATTGCTTGTACTGTGCTGTGCTGTACATGATCGATCTGTAAAAGTCTTTGGTGGGACAAGCAACAAAGTCAGAGTGTGACAACATTAGCCCCATCCTGAAAAGAGTTTGGGGGGGGGGGGGGGGGGGGTGTCAGGACAGCAGTGTAGCGTGGGTAATGCCAAATTCCCTCAAAACAGTGGAATGTTTCAGTAGTTTGTCTCATAACAGAGGAGCTAAAAGATTTCAATGGAAAATCACTTCCCTTATGTGTGTGTGTGCTAAGGCCCCAATGACCCAGAGGAAATTAAGTAGATAAAATAATATAACATAAAAAGACAACAACAGAACAGACACAAATGATGTAACCAGCAACATACTATGTAATCACATCTTTAAGTGCCTGGACCCAAGGCTTGCATGCTGGAGCTGATGGGGAGCGGAGAGTTTTTGAGGAAAGTACCGGGATAAACGACCACTCTGGGGCCCATCAGGGGCCTGCTGGATTTCAAACCTGGGTGTGGCATCCTCGAGCCAAGCATGTATCCATAAGGGCCCCAGTAGATTATCGTCAACTCAACACTTACTATCTTCAGCAGTGTTGCAACACTTTACACAGGTGCAACCACCTCAACAAAATACTAAATATTACTGTACATCAACCCCCAGGTTACAAAATAGAAATGAGCCTGACATATAATAAAAACACACACGCTCTGGTAAAACATCAACAAGAATTATTGCAACAATCTCTAAAAATAAACACATGTACTACAGCCATGTCAAAAAGTTCAAGATAATGTTTTAAAAAAAAAAAAAATCACTTCAAATGCAAGTACTATGGCATACCATGAAGGAGAGGGAAAGGCTTTCACTAAATCACCAGCAGTTCTGATGTGCCCACGTTCAAGCGGACAATGGAGATTAATTTCATTATTAGCTACAAGAAATTGAAATCTATTAAAATCAAGCAGCAAACACACAAAGCAACAGCCCTATTGGTTCTCTAAGTGTTTGGGTATCCCGTCTGGCTGGCATGGCGGTGTCTGTGGTGAACCTGGTTCGAAGACAAATGGACAGCGACGACAAACCATCCACAATGTGCCCTTCCAGGTGTACGCTGTGACGTTTCCCTTCTGTTCTGCTCAACGAGATGCTACCCAAACCTCAATGAATTCACTTCCAATTATCTTCGCTGCAGAAACAAACAACAACAGGAACGACTGAAAACAACTAAAAGGATTTACGTCCGAATTTTATGTGTGCATTCAGGTACGGCAGTGCCCACCGTGGCTCCACCAACCTCTTGGGCTCAGTGTTTACTATCAACCTGCTCTTTGCCAACTTGCTACCATTTTAGTCTCATTTAAAATAGAGAGTTTCACCCCTGCCCTACACAGTCCCTTCCTAAACTGACCCTACGCTTTCAATCAGCCCCTTAACTCATGCCTCCAACGTACCTCTCTCAACAACCCTCAACACGCTGTCTCTGTGCTGCAGCCAGGCTATCTAAAGCCTTACAGAATCACCCTCATGGCAATCACTTTCTGTCAGGCCCTTCGCTCGGACTAGCTTTTAACCTTAAAAAAGAATTTACCTCTGCTGAGTCTCAAACATTATACTGTAACTCATTCCTTGTACATGAAAACTGAGCTAATATTGTTGCCCTCTGATCACGACACACAATTCCCTTGTGTGATTAAAAGGAAATAAACATAATCCTAACTAAAGCCACATTTCGGGTGCCACTGTGATAGAGGTTTACAGCTACAGCTATACTGTACATTTTCACATTTACATTAATATCCAAAGCAAATGTAGCAAGAATTTATCTACGACTTTGGTAAGTACCCCAGGCATGTTATCTCATGCACGCATAATATAAAAGCTCAGCATGATAAAAGCTCTGACATTAATCTTCGTCATCTATGGTATGCTGTCATTAAGGACAAGAAACAGCAAGGGCTGAGCCTACACCTGGAAGAGAGCTACAACTGCCCCGATTAGGATGTCAAACCAGGGAAACGTGTGTCTCTAAGTATCGCTATAGTCTCTTGCGGCTTTCAGGATCCAAGCCAAGTAAACTGTGTCATTATATCTGTAAGGCACTACGAGGAAACAATGGTCAAAACCTAAAGACTGAAGAGGGTTTTGAGGAGGTGGACTACACACGCATGGCTGACAGTAGCACACACAGACAATCACGTTGCACATGCCTATGTTATTATAACCACTTTGTGCAATCACATTGAAAAAAAAAAAAAGAGGAACAAATAAATCTATTGGTATCCAGGGAAAAAACTTCTTTTAAAAAACAAACAAACAAACAAAAAAAAACAGGTGCAGACTGCTACATTCTAAGAACGGGGCCCAGCTAAGACACCTAGCTAAAACTGAAGTATCATCATAAAGGTGAAACGGAAAGGAAAAATATCTATAAATACACTAAAAAGTTTGTTGTCTTCTCTTGGTTATATTTCCAGAAGCCTCCTCTGCTGGAGGAGGTGGCGTAGGAGGAGTTGCCTTTCTATTCTCCCCCCACACCATGAATGATTTGGAAATACTGAGACAGTTCAAGGCCATCAATATTTTTTTTTCTTTGAAGAGCAGCAGGTTTCCGTATTCCACCTCTTCCCAGATTTCTCTGGATTTCTCCAGTCAGTAACTCCTGTTCGACAGTCACTTCCCAAATGTTAGAGGGGTAATAAAAAGGAAAAAACAAACAAACAAACAAACCAGAAAACATCCTCTGTCCCAAAAGGCCTGCTCCATACTTCCCTGTAAAACTAATGAGACATTATTTTTCTTATTAAAGTAAAGCGAAGAATAGGCAAATAAAAGCAAAAACTGGCCCTTTTAAGAGAAAAAAATGAAAAAGAAAAATTCTTGAACTGTACCCCTCTGAAATTTAAATCTAAACTTTTCCTTCTAGCAAGGCTGTGAATCTTATTTTTTTCTTTTGCTCTCTGTCGTAATATCTTCAAGTTACACATGACAGTTTCAGGAGGATTGCAAGTTCCTCTGTCTCTGCTTATGTCTGAGGTCGAGGAGAAGATGTTTAGGATGTTGACGGGGCTCAAGGTGGGCTGGGGCTGAGGAAAGGAGCAGCAGCGCTGGGTCAGGCTCTCCAGTGTCAGTCAGTGTCTTCTCTAGAGGTAAGGGTACTGGTTCACCTTGGTGGGGCTCAGCGGGTATCCAGTGTAGACAGTGGAGGCGGGTGAGGCGCTGATGTAGGCCTGGTGGGCGAACTGGGCCTGGTATTGGCTGTGGTGCAGGGTGGGCGAGGGCAGCACACGGTGCCCCATGCTAACTGGAACCTGGTGGACGATGCTTGGGGGGTAGCTTCCGTGCTGGACTGCATGGCGTGCCGAGCTCTGTGACGCCACCAGGTGAGCCACGGTGCTGGTAGAGCCCAGAGCAGCAGGGGCTGTGTAGGTGTAGAGATGGGGCTGACTAGGGAGGTGTGTGGCAGCCAGATGTGGGTGAACGTTGCCTGTGTGAGAGGGGCTGTTGTGATGGAAGGAGTATGGGGCTTGAGCAGCAATGTTAGGGGTGATGTAGGCCTGCTGGCGCCGGTGTACTCCATTACGTTCGGCTACCATGTGCTGCTGGGCCTGAATGAGGATATGATAGAGGTTTAGTGGTGTCAGTAGTTGATTTTATTACTTTTCGCAAGCCAAACTAGACTTTGCCCTCAAGTTATACCAAGCTAAGCTAATCAGAAAGAAGTGAAGGCTATACATCCTATAAAAGGTGCAAGTGATATTAATCTTATTTAACTCTTAGTAAGAAGATACATCTATTAAGTTCCCAAATAGCTGAACCCTCTCACCATACCTGGCTGAGATTGAGAGGCTGCTGCTGGAGGGGGTGTGGCCCTGAGCGCTGCTGCCGGTAGGACCCACCTCCAGTTACGCCCCCTACTATGTGATTATTGCCAGGTGCCACGCCATTGGAGGATTTGAACTTGTAAGTTGAATTTTGATGGTTCATTGCATCTGCACAGGAAAGGATACAGATTTGCTGAATAGAAAAGCAGTAGCTCTAAGCACATAATATATGTTAACTAATGCTTGAGGCTGTGTTTTTGAAAGAAACCTGTCATTTACCTGGCATCAGGCGCTCACACTCATTCAGGACTTCACTGTTCTGGGTTTTGAGAGGGGGGATGATGATGGTACGGGGGTTTCCATTGTTGTAGTTGTCCAAGATGGTGGTCTTTGTGTCATAGCTATTGTTGTTGGGGGGTCTTGACTCAACAGTATAAGGACTGTTGTTGCTGGAGCAATAGGACTCTGGTGAATCATGGACCGTCACACAACTGATGACATTCTTTCTCTGCTTAGAAGATGAGCTGGAGAAAAAAGAGGGGAAGCAGTTACTGGTAATGCTATTAACTATTACTACAATCTAATGTTAATTGGGTTTGTATGCAAATAAAACTCCAAATCTAAGTGCACTTCTCAAATCAAAAAGTACATTTAAATTGGTTTGCAAGGTAGATTATTTCCCTTCTGATTTCTTCTGTTCCTTAGTTTTACTGTATAGCATATCACATCATTAAGGTGTTGTCAAATGCATCACAAACCATCACAAAATATACCCAAGAGATTAGCACTGGTTAACATGATAGAAAGTTGGCTTCTTAACTTTGCTAGAAATGCCAGGAAACACGTCTCCATCCAGCTAACAGATGCATTCCATGTTTTTGAAGACTCTTTGTTGTCTTTATCTTGGCTGATCTAAGACTACAGCTCTTTGTGATGTGTTTATTAGGGAACTTTATATTGCAACAAGCCCACAAATTCCTTCCATCAGTAACGATTACACAGTAACATGACAAATTCTACCCTGTAAGTGCGCTAAACAGCACTGACCTTTGTTTGTTTGTGGTCATCTTCCTCATCTGTGTCGCTGCTGATGGTGATGATGCTGACTGCAGGGCTGGGTGTGTCAGGGATGATGATCGTCTGTCTGGGGACGTTGTGCTGGTGCTGATGGTCTCGAGTGGTGCTGGAAGCCTGCTCTGTTTCACTAGCCCCCCACCCACCACCCCCACACCCTTGCGTGGGCGGACAGGTGGAGGTCGAGCCGTTCTGTAGCACAGCGCAACGTGGGGGCGTATTCTCCTTCACCCGCTTTGAGCGCTGCGGAGACAGCACCACTTGAGAGGATGACACCTCATTGGCTGACATATTCCTTAATGAAAGGACAGAGATGAGTGTGTGAGTGGTTACAGAGGGCAACATACACAAATGCTGCACCTCAAAATTAAAAGAGATGTGACCTTTCACAACAATCTCTAGTTGCCAGTATGATTTACAGAGATCTAAGGTGACCTCAGAGTTTAGATACCTGCCAGACATCTGGTGCTGTTTGTTCTTTTTGGAAGAGGAGTTGTTATTGGTTGTGGGCTGCCTCATAACATGTGCCACTCCCACATTGAGTGTCTGGTTGGATGGGAGAGTGACGTGGCCAGCCAACAAGGCTGGCTGCTGCATGATGGGATTATAATGGCTGCCATGAGGGTGTGAATTCCTGTAATATAACACAATTTTATGTTACCACAATTTTAAAGCAATAAGAAATCTTCAGTTGGGATAAACTAGCAATGTATGAAATACTGAAAAACAAAAGTGATACATCAGGTCAGCCACATCTGACATGGTAGGTAATAAGAAAAGACTGGATAAGCACTTCCACTGAAGCCAGCCGGGTGGCAGCAGCAAACTTTTCTAAAGAAACCGAAAGGAGGAGCGGGGATAACTGTGTGAGAGAGAGAGAGAGCAAGGAGGGAGGGCAGAGGAGCTGACACCAGCAGCTGTGGAGCGATAGCTCTGCAGAGGAAGTTGCGACACTTTCCCAATCGTCTCTCTGAGGACAACAGAGCTGCCACTGGACAGGAAGGGAGGGGCGAGGACAGGGAGGGGGTTTGTCTTTGTCACAGATGGACAGCTTAGAATGAATCTGAGCATACATGGCTGCAGCAGCCCTCCACACAGACACCTTATAACCTGCATCCCCCTTATCTCCCTCGTGTTGCCTTCTTCCATCTATCCATCTATTTATCAATTCATCACAGTGACAGGCTATACTCGATATGATGTCTCTACGTGTACACATACGCCATCTCCCTGAGGTAAATCTGCTCTTAGAAAACTGAAGATAAAGGACACATTGTCACACAAGTACAGGCTCCTTTATGAATTAGTCTCATCCCATTCCATATTTTCATAGCATATTTAGACTGATTTAAGCCATAAATGATTTCTGGTTCTTGATGTCAATATATCTAAATTGAGCTACAGACAATGGTAATGAATGCTTTGATTTTAAAGTGTTCTAAGTCAGCCTATTACATATTTTAATCCAACAGAATAATTGAGAAAAGCGTGGGTTCATAAGGTGTTGGCCACAATATTCACTGCCCTGCAAAATCAAAGCAATAGAAGTAAAAGCAAGAATAAAAAAATAAGACATTGCTCTTTACCTCCAGTTAGCAAGGGTCTGCGTGCTGCTCATGGAGTCAGGGATGACAGTGGCGTGTTGGACTGAGGTGTGGGTGAGCTGCTGCCAGGCTGGAGGCAGCAGGATCTGCTGGGTGCCGCTCGGCCAGGCCTGCTGAAAAAGGAGAAAAAAAGGAGTTGGAGGGTAAATAAAGATTTAAAGGTCAGAAAAAGGAGACAAAGAAAGCTGCCACGTGTCACAGGGCTGCAAGGTTGCCCGAGATGATCTTTTTTATGTCATCTTTTATGTCATCACACAACATTTTAAATTCATGAACAAAGAAGAGTCATTGATCTTGGCTGAGTAGTTTGAGGGTGCTGGGATAAATGACAGTATCTTCTCAAAAGTGCGTAACAGACGGTTTAAACTAGCTACTAGGCATATTTAATATGAACTCCACTAGCCTCAAGGAGACATCCATTGACAAAAGAGATAAGACCAGGATGTACAGCAGCTCCTTTGTTTTTGTGCCTGTGTATGACAGAGTAAGTGTGCATGTGTGCTTATGTCTGCATGGTGTTAGCGTGATTCTGTCTTTGACTTGAGTAAAATTAACCTATGTTCTAATTAAAGACTTAGAATCTATTCAAGCTGCTCTGAAAGAGACTACTTTGCATTTCTCATGCAGAACAAGAGGACTATCAGGCAAGATATGCTCCAAGATGTGCCAAGATGAGTATGTGTGCCTGCATGCCTGAACACGTTTGTGTGTTGCTGTGTGTGTAACCCTAATAGTTTAATGCAGTTCTATTGATTAGCACTTTAATGTCAGGGCTAATGAATTGTTCCTTTAATACCATTTGCACATCTATTTACAACGGCATCAGTATGTGCTGCAGCACACACGCATTTAAATAGGGAAAGACAGAGAACAGAGAAAGAAAGCGAGAGGCACAATTCAAAATGCAAAGCAGCTAATCTGTGCATATGGCAACTGTATTTTTACCTTTATCTTTTAACTCTATTTTACCCTTTATTTTCTAATCAACACTTACTTTGATCTGTCTGTTCCTGTCATGTTCTAACACAAAATAGCTGCTCTGCTCTAAAGTGTGGTTGCAGTTGAATTGTTTTCGTCTGAGGCAGGTTGTAAAGACCAGTGCTGTAGGGGGGCATCTGCAGGCTAGCCGAGCTGCCTTGTCTGTGTACTGATGACTGACATCTCTAATGGAACATTCTGAAGCTGGAGATGGTCTTTACATCTAAGACCACATCCAAGCTCTTTTATCAACATGCCATTAAGAGGCTCTAATACATCCATCCATCTCCTGCTCCTCCTCCTTTCTCTATCTCCATTCCTGGCACTCTACATCCCTCTCTCACTAGGTGTCTGTGTTGTGCAACCAGACTGTCTGCCCTGAAATGCTAACCCAGTTAAGAGACCATTTTCTTTCAACTCAAGGCCTACCATCACTATCAGTGGCCCAAACGCCTCCCACCTCGACCTACACTCCCTGGGTGAAAACCCTTTGTCACCTCGGGGCTTTCAAAGCCCCAGCCCTTACTCCCCAATTGTTTCCACATTTTCTGCATTCCTGCTCCAGATAAAGGACCCGTTGGTTTTCCGGCCTCCCTGCTTGGAGCCTCCTTCACTCTGCTCTCTCTCTCTGCACACATAGGTGCATGGGGGCTACACTTGCAAGGGTACAAGGTAGACAAAGGGTGCGTGGATGACGGTAAAAAGTAGGTGGATAAAGTCACGGGTAGGGGGACAACGCAAGCAAGATGGAAACGACGACTCAGGGAGACCGCCCACAGTAAAGGAATAAACACAGAGAAAAACACACACCATACACCCAGTTATTAGGTGTGCTGTTTGCTGGCCTATATAAAACATCTGCTTTTGTTAACTATTGCCTGTCTTTGTTTAACATGTGTGCAGACAGAGGATACAATGAACACCTGCAAAACACGGCTGCAATGCGCAATCCACACGTGATACATGGAACTCACATTCAGTCACATAAATCAAATTTTTTATGCCATTGTTATAATTTATCATATCCATGATATCGATTCTTACAATGCTCTGAGTCCTCTGGTCACGCAGAGCCTGATCCGAGCTTACCCTGACCTCCGAGGATCCTCTGAGGCCTGTAATTTGGAGCGCCTGACTGGAAGCAGCCGTGGAGCTAATCACATTTGGTATCTGACAGATTAACCCACATAGAAAACACAGACATGTGCACACACATACACACAGCTTTGCTGCTTGCTTTCCTGCCTATTGCATGATTAACTGGAGATAAGGGAGTGCTTCAAACTCCCTGGATTCTCAGGGATATTTAAGCCTTCATGGAATTTCCATAGGGAAAGAGGTGGCGTGGCAATGGAAGTGGTCTACAGTCTGTGTGTGTGTGTGTGTGTGTGTGTGTGTGTGTGTGTCTGTGCACAGTTATTCTGTTACTTGCAACAACTACATATTAGCAACTAAAGCTCTAGCCCCACAGTGGAGGCTCCAGGTAAAGGCCTTCTCTGTGTGAAAACTCCTGCCTTTGAGTGCAACAGACCATGGCAGCCTCAGCCTCCAGGAGAGCAGGGGCAGATGAAGAGAGGAGAGATCGAAGAGAGGAAGCAAGAGAGAGAGAGAGAGAGAGAGAGAGAGAGCAATGCACAGGAAAGCTTGCTTGAATGCACTCAGGAAAAACAGCTGCCAGCAGGGGCAGGGCCAAGAACATCAAGTGATTTCCATCCTCCATCGATAGATACTATTCTTAGTGAAGGCTTATTAAAAAAGAAATGCAGAGGGCTTTGTTTGAATGTGAACAGTTCAAAGTTCATAAATGTTCCTGACAGGCACTCTCACTGTTAGGATTCAAACTCTGTTAGTTCATTTTCTGTGATACTTGAATATTCCTACCTGTGTAAGGAGGCCAGGTTGAATCTGCCAGAGGCTGGGCACCAGGGGCCTGCGTCACTATGGGAACAGCATTCTCCATCCGCACGGAGTAGTAACTGGTGTGCTTGGAAGGGGATGCCTGCAGCCCTGTGAATAAATAAAGCATATCCATGAAGGATGTCAACAAATAAAGAAAAGCAGCACCCCGCCAAATCTGTCACCTACAAACAATGTTGCTACAGTATTGTAAAATAAATTGAAAAAGCTCAAATGTCACATATATGCAAGATGGTTCAGAGTGTGTCTGACTTACAGACTATGTCCATTCATTTGATGTAACAACCACACTCAGAAAAACAAAACAAATGCAAGCAGTCATGGAAAAAGAATAACAATAGCCATATTAAATTTAATCAAATGATTATTGCCTCAAGTCATCAATGAATCACAGTTTGTATGCTGTGACTGACACGGCCCTGTTGGGTGCTGCAAAATAAAAAGACAAACAACAAGCAAAACAGGACTGTTTGCGCAGAGACAGATTTAAAACTGTCACAGTATGCATGGCGACAGATACATGCTGCTTAACTGTGTTTCATCCTCATACCACCTGCTTTAATGCAGGTGTGCACGGCTATACAGACGACCAAAAATCTGACTCTATAAATTTATGCTAACACACACTGACTGGTAAGACCTCCTTACCTTGGAATCCAGGTGGGCAGACTATGAGCGCCTGCTGGAAGGGGTCAGGCCGGGCAGCACAGAGCTGAGGAGCCCCAGGCTGCAGGGGCATGCTCCTCTGGGCCACGGCTGCCATGGAGGCAGCGGAGGGCTGTAGAGTGTAGATTGGTAGTTAGTATGGAGACATCAGGACTTGAAAAGGAAAGGGTGGCATTGTTGGTGGAAGAGGGAGCCAGGTTGGTGGCCTAAAGGAATGATGGGACCAAAATAAAAATCATGAAAGTGGAGGTGCTAATGGGAATGACAGGGAAGAAAAGAGGAGATCCAAGGATGGAAAGGCTAAATAGCAGGAACAATGAAAATGAAAAGATATCAGTATTCTAACAAATAACACAGACATTAAAATGCAACACAACTACCAGTTCAAAGAAGACAGATAGTGAGCCGCAGATGAAAGAATAAGAAAATTGGGTGTATGATTTAAACATGCCTTAAAATATGGCAGTCTGTTGATTTGATTAATTAGAAGGAAAAAAGAATGTGAGCAGAGATGCAAATCAATTCTAAGAATAATCAACCATCAATGAACAAAATGCCACCAGAGCAAAGTTAGACTGATCATTTACAGCGTTTCCTGGCATACGGACCTTGACTAGAATAATGCACCGCTGGACAGGAAATCCATTCTGACAATATACTTAATTTATTGATGCTTCGCATATCTCAGTTTGCCATAAATACAACCACACAGCAGCATAAACATCTCTCTTATAATCAAGTTGCCTTAAATGGGAATGTTTAAGTTATGAGTTATTATAAGCCAGTTTAAATGTAAATGTTACAGACTAATAATAGGCCAATATAATACGCTGCAGCCATATTTGACATTCATATCACAGCTTCACTATCTAGCCTCCAAATCAATTATGCATGACAGAAGCAATATTTAACAGCCAACAGTCATTGTATAATTATGCAAGCTTAGGTAACTCCAGCATGTCTTGACCATTAATAAGGCATGTGGATTACTAAGACTTTGCCTGGGAACATCCTAGATACAAACAAATGCTTTTAAGAGACACCGTTTGTTCAGCTTGTAAGCAGTATATGCACCACAAGACACAGTCTAATTTTTAGCCCTTTCATTAGTTGTACATTGGGATGGAGGGAAACACAAAGACAGTGCTTTCATTTTTCATTTGCTCTCTTTAGCAATCTTTGATGAACACCAGGGGAGAGAACATAATCAATATGCCACTATGGCATTCATCATAAACAAGCAAAATACAGGCCAGATGCATTCCGGTCTTGCACTGAATCGAGCTGAATAAATCACTAACTTAACTCTGTCTATACGCCCTCAGAGCCAGGCGCAGAAAAAGACAAGCTGAGGGAATGTTAATCCATTTAAATCACAGCAAGATTGGGTTTTTTGTCGCATTCTACTCAGTGTGAGCTGTTCGATATAGTTGGTGATAAAGAACTCTGTTACTAAAGAGAGGGGTAGGGAGAGAGAGGCAAGAGTTGTAACTAAGCACAATCTGGAAAACCTTGGCAACCAGACGCTTGGTGATTCCGGCAGATGCCAGAAGTCAGCAGTTTCGATTCACAGACCATACGCGAACGAAGCGGTAAAGCACCACAGGCTCAACCCCGGGAAATGGAAGGAAAGAAGAAAAGACAGAGGAGGACAGCAGTGAGAGGGGGGCAGAGAGAGGAAGCCTGGTAAAGGGATTCTTAAGGCCTGAAAGCCCCAGAATGCAAGGCAAGCAGGAAGTGTGGCTTGTCATGTGTGTAATCAGCACTTTGTGACAATCCCATAGGACCTGGGGCACAGACAAAATGCAGGCAAACAGATATACATGCACAAAGGCAGTAAGCATGGATATGTGCAGAAAAACAGGAAGAATGGACAGAAAAAAATAGAACACAGGCACAAACAGCTGCTCATGGGCTACTAAGCTGTCAACAGTCAGTTAAACAGAACTGTTTGATAGTGACTGTTTGATATGTTCATATTTTTGGCTCTGCATTAATTATTCATTTGGGCACTTATACAGTATAGGTGTTATTCTACATGCTCCATTCTATATTCTACACCTTTATTTTGAAGGGCTTCATATGCTTTTTTTTCCTTAATTTGTTTTCCTTTTTCCTTAATTAATTTCCTCTATCAGAATTTTATTGGAACCTATCAGAGAAATACCATAAACTGCAGCTTAACTCATTTACCTACCTACAAGTTCTGTAACAGTAATTTTCTTATCTCTCTCAGAATAGTGATGAATGAGGAGGGCGTTTTTTGTTTTTTTTTTGCTCACTCTTACCTGGCTATGCACAGTGTTTAGCTGGTTGTTGAAGGTCATAGTGAGGTTGGTGGAGGTGCTGGGGGCCACATGGGTGATAAAGGGTGTCTTGCTCTGGTTGACTGTGTCGTACATGTTGACACGACGCTTACAGATCTCCATATTTTGGAAGCACGACTTCACGCTGAACGGACAGAGAGAGTGAGGGAGACAGACAAGGCATGAGCACTGTGTCTGATGACAGTGGCAGATGTTGCTTCACTGTTCAAAATGATAATTATATAAACAACAACAGCAGGGCTTGTTGAGATCGTACTGTGTGCTGTGTGGGAAATCGAGGAGATGAGACATAGTGACAAAAGGGTGGTTGAGTGTTTCGACTGGGGTGATCCTCTTGTCTGCATCGATGGTCAGCATCTTGGTTAACAAGTCGATGAACTCCCTCCTGTCAGCCTTCTCTGCCAGCATGTCGCTCCCCTCCAGATCTGACGTCATGTTCACCTGAAGGCACAAAACAAACATACAAGCCATTTAGCATTTCAAACACCCTTTCATTTAGTGTTCAAGGTTCTACTGTTTGTGCAGAAGACAAAAAAAAAAAATCTCTCCCACAGCTTATTCCCATAGGGGGACCTATTAATACTCACAAGGCCTCCTATGTTAGGGTGTCACAAAGTCTAGTGATAACCTTGCACCTTAGTGGCATTATAAACATTTGTACTGGTATTCATAGTAGCACTTAAAATACTTCCAGGCTGGCGCCTCCACAGAGATTTTTATCTATTCCTGAGACGCGAAAACAAACAAAAAAACATGAACCAAATAAACACTGACATTGGCTAACCAGTAAAAAGTCCTTTCACACAGGACACCATTTTGCGAGTACTGTAGATCTGAAAAAGCTGACGTGGAACAACTTAACCTAAATAGGTTCTGAGAAGCTGCCTTGGAACGTCATGTTGCTTCATCTGTAATAAACATTGCGGCTTAGGTTGTGGATAAATACAGGGCAAAGCAGCAGATTTCTGCTTTAATGAAAAGCTACATGGTTAGCAGAATTAGATTTTTTTTTTTTTTTAAGCAGTGAACTAGTTCTGATGTTTAGGTCTACTTTTGGGTTGTCATGTAGGGTGAGGAATAGAGGAAGTGGGACAAGGTCATGATATATAGCAAGTCTGATCTCAAGCAATGAAGCAGAGTTTCAGGCAGCATGAGGACAAAGAAAGGGGCAGCAGCAAGTGACAGGCAAGTCCTGTTTATTGTGGCTGCCCATGCACTGTTTTTCATAAAGATGCAATGTTTATCTTTAGGCCTGCTCCAAGGCCTATCAGATGTGCTGCCAGTCAACACTGCTAATCTGATTCAATTCTCTTTCTCTATGCAGGTTATTCAGGTTCTGTAACCATCCCTCTCTGCTTGCCATCTCCACTGGCTGTGATAAAGGAGTAATCTGCAGAATGAGGGAAGAAATAATCACACTGTCCTCTGCTCGTGGAAGAGATGACTTTGGGGAAATGTACACAGTTTGGTGGCACAATAATCAGGCTGGATAAGAAGACGCATGAAGAGAAGAATTTTTCCATCATCCAATGAATTAAGATATGTGAATGTATTAGATAGAAAAGATACTGGTATAATTTATTTACTTTCAATAACAATGAAAATGGTCACAAAAAACATACAACATAAAAAAGATGAGGGGTTCAACTAACATAGCCAGCGTTGCATGTCGATGGCTGTTAATTGAACCACATCTGTGCGGTTAGAAGCACTGACATGACTCTCTGGCGTACGCGCAGGGATGGCAGATGTCAAGGACCGCCTCAGGAAATGTGGAGCGAGGCATCGTATTGGATGCAGGCCTTCATCTACACAGCCATAATGTGTAGTTTCATTTTTAAGTAGTTGGATGAGTAGTTGAGGAGGATATAATATAGGAAAGATTAGATGAAGACAATCTTGCTCGTCTTGCTGTGACTTGACTTCAGCCAATAGAGACGCTGAAGAACTGCAGATCAAAATGAATCTATTTTCAAGTACTTTTGGCCTTCCTTCCATCTAAATCAGCCCCCTAGTGGGGTCCTGCATCTGCTGTAAGTTGGTGTCTGATTTACTCAAATTAGATATACTTGTGACTAAAGCCTCCACACATTTCCCACAACTGAAAGGAGGTTCATTATCTCTTTCTGGCACCCAGCCTCTGTGTCTTGCAAGGCCTTCAGCTATATCATCCATTATACACGCAGAGGCAGATGTCCACAATGCTGAGTTGTTTATATGGTCAGGATAGTGAGATGGGGCAAAATAGATAGTTTTCTCCCACATTAAGCCGATGCAGCTCTGCTGTATCTGTGTTTATGTAGTAAAGGAAGACAGGACACAGAGCTTGAAGCACAGAAGACAGAGATGACCCAGGGGATATCATACCAGTGCAGGTTGGTTTCATTAAACTCCGTGCTGCATGTGTGTTTGTGTGTATGTGGTAACTGTAAACTCACAAGCCAAGGAAGCGATACTATCATGTCCCAGCCTACAGCATGTTATTCCAGACAAGCCTGACAGCGGCCCTGGGCACTACTGGACAACCATAATTGTCTCCATCAGTTAAGTAGATACATGTGTTGCGTATCCACATGGACAGTTTCCAAAGGGCTGCTGGTTGGAAATGACCATATTCCAACAGGACAAAAAAAAAAATCCCTTATATCTCACGGCTTGTCATTATCAGGGATATAATCAGGGCGCATGATGACGACAGAGTACTGTAAGAAATTTGAAAGGCCCTGGGAAAATCACTGTAATTTTTATCACCACTGCCAAATCTGCCAGCAGAACCAGTATTTAGCCAAGTGAGGGTGAACACAACAACACTCGCTATCAGTCACTGTCAGGCACGTCCTATCAAAATGTCGTGGCTACATGTGAACTTTCCCACCATGCAGAGATGAATTCATTCTCAGTTACACAGGAAAGTGGCATTACTTGGCTGTGTTAAGCAGCAGTGATTTTCTTTATATAAATCATATGTAGTATAATGACTTCCTGAAGTTATGCAATCTCCTAAATAAACAAATTCCTACAGGTGACATGCAGAGCTGCAGGGAAAGACAAGATTCATGTAGAAACAACATGGGGTCGGTCCCACTAAGCCAGCCCAGAAAACTAGAGGCAACTCCTGGAATATGCATGTGTACAGTATGTGTGGAAACTGCTTAGTTAGAAGAAAGGGGGGGGTAGCATTTCATCCCCTCGCCCTCTACATACTTATAGGTACTGCAGATGTACAAAGTGGAGACACAGCCACAACACTCACTGCAGCTTAAATAAGAAAGCAAACTGTACATATCAAACCTGCTAACCAGCCACACCACATGTTCAGTTCAAATGTCTGTCTGTAAGTTATTAAATAGTGGTTAAGCAAAATGAAGAGCAGAAGCAGAGTTGAGGAGGGGTTTCACTGAACAGCTGCTTTCATTTCACTCTGTAAAATTCTATATAGAAGGGGAGCTACACTGCAGCTGGAGATCAGACCTTGGCCAAATAAATATTTTAAGGGATTTCAAATGTTTGATAGATAATTCTCAGGATGTGATGGATCAAACTGGCCTGGGACCTGAACAGCCCCATCAAAGAAGCTTCAAACATGAGACAGGTGGAAGCAAAAGACAGAGCAAAAGCAAATAATACATCTACTGTGTGATTTGTGGGAAGGAAGAAGTTGTGCTTTGTGATACTGAAACAGCATACCTGCGCCATATCGTCCAAGCAATTGAAGATATACTTGCGAGCCTCCTTGGACTTGATCCCTGTTTCACCCTCATGGTCCTCTGGAGTCTAGAGGAGACAAGAAGCAGATGTTCTTCTCAAATCCCATCTCACTTCCCCTCTGGAAACACACTATTTACATTCGGCTCATTATAGCCTCTTGTTGTTGATGTGCAGCAGGACTCAGCTTACCCTCTTAGTAACCCTGGGGTAGCACAGAAATACTCATCTAACAGCCAAGAAAGAAGATGGTGATGACTGTATATAAATGTGCAATATATATGCAATATATGACAAACACTGAGTCAATATAATGTCTTGGTTTACCACCCGACTTTATAAAACATGTGGTCTTTTTGAAGAGTGATCTGACTAGAAACCTCCTCACTAAACACAAAGTATATATATTTTTTTAAATGCAGCCAGCTAAGCAATGCAGCTGCTGTTACACAGAAAAACATGCCATGGTCAAATTAAAGTTGAGCAGTCAATCTTCATGGTGGAAAAAAAAAAAAAAAAGAAGCCTTGACGGCTGATTTTCCACATACCAAAGACACTAGAAAATCATGAGGAGTTAAAGTTGTGATGTCAAGTCAAGTGCAAGTTTCTACTCCATGTTTGTATCTTCCCTACAAGGCTCCTGTCAACTCTTATTGTTATGAACTTAAAACACACTTCTTTAAACTGACAACGACGCTTTCCTTTTTTTTAACAAGCCTTGTAAGCCCATAGATCATAACAGCTTTTCAGAGAGGACTTTGAAATTCTTACATGCAGCAAAAACTTGAAACACACTTCCCTGACAACTGCTGCAAAACAATATGGGACAATATCTGACTTTGTAGCATGTACACTAAGTCACTATGTGTTGGCCAGTTCCAGTGATCAGTTGTTGTGAATCACTGCTGTATGTTACAGGGATTTATTAAAACAAATGTATTCAACTCTTTGAAAAATATTACTCTTAGGAATGAGCATAGTAAAAAAAAAAAACGTCAGCAAACCCTGCAGAAATGTATCAGTATTTGCAGGTCAATACAGTAAAGAACTCTATGTGCAACTCTATGTGTGTGGCACACAAAATTTCAAATTAAGTTAATGAGGGTAAAAAAGTAAGGAGTGGAGCTCTTTATTGATTGGCCTACATTGAAGGACAATGAGAGTTGGTTAGAGCAGAAACTCTCTAAGCTACATTCATCACACTGAGTTTTTATTTGCCAGATCCTCTCACACAGATCTATTGTGCTCTTATTACCCTCTCACTTTGTTTATAGCTAGCAACAGGTCTCACAGTGTAACCAGTTTCTGGAATATTAACTACAACTTGTCGTAGCAAAGCTTTAGCTGGTGACATATCACCTGCTGTGTGCGGATGCGTCTATATCATTCCAAGTGTACCTTAAGTCTCCAGAGAGGGTAGGTGGAGTCTGGATCTCTGTTGAAGAACCTCGTGGTTTTTGTCCCTGCACTCAACAGGTACTCTGCAGGCAGACCTTGTGTCTGTGAGATGTACCTGATCTGCAAAAGAGGAAGAAAAAATGCATTTAAGAGTTTCACATACTGCATTGAACCATAAGCTGCATTTCATTGAAGAGCGATATGACTCTTTTTTGCTGATGACAGAAAACTTCAGGGTGTTCTTTTGGCAGTTTGAAAATCATGGCTGACGTTAACGAATCCAGTAGAGGCATAGATAGCGAGCTAACATGACCTCAGCTTAAGAGTCTAAAACTGATCTGAGACTTGTAAATCAAGCAGGCTAAGTTTTTCGATTTGTGAAAAATCAGAAGAGCTTGTTGGAGATGGAGATAGAGATGTAGCACAACTTGCTCAAGGTTCCCCCACTGCGCCTCATCTGAATGATAGTGAGAGAGAGGAACGCGACAATGTCTTGCTTTGGAGCACAGGGGCTGCACTAATTGGACAAGTGGCTCTGTGGCATCTGTTCAGATAAACAGGGAGGCTGTGCAAGAATCATCAGGGGCTGTCAAGGGGATTTCAGGGAGAAGCGTCCCACCCTCCCAAGCACATAGAGTCCACAGTCATGAAGAAAGAACACACACACACACACACACACACACACACACACACACACACACACACACACACACACACAGACATAAATAACTGCATGAATTTATGGGTATACAAGCACCCAATACACAATCATCAGCTGTTCATAAGTCATCATGCGTTACCTGATCGTACTCTGAGGCTCCGGGGTAGAGGGGCCATCCCAGGAAGAGCTCAGCTATCACACAGCCCAGGGACCACATGTCTATGGCCTCACAGAAAGGCAGACCCAAGATGATCTCTGGAGCTCTGCGGACAGAGAAAACACATAGCACAGTTAGAAATTTGGTCATTATTTCTCTTAAACCAAACTACTGCACTACCATGTTTCATGTAAAATCACATCTAATAAAAAACATTGTGAGGAGCTTTCTCCTCAAATTTTATATGACAACAAAAGATTGTAGTACACACAGGTCAAAAGATTAAATAATGGACATCGTATATGAGGGAGAGAACAGGGGGGGACAACTTGAAGGTTGATTCCTAAAACCAACACATTTGAATTAGACACTCCAATCTCATTGTACATCCTGTATAACGACAATAAAGGCATTCTGTTTTATTCTATTCTATTCATGCATAAAATAAAGACATATTTTTGTACACAATCTACAGCTCCACACCAGGATAGTCAATTCAATTATTTCACAATGTCTGCAGACACTTTTGTTGTCTTAACATTGATCTCTCAATGCAGCCTTGAGAATTTTTTTTTTTCTAAAGTCAGCAGGGTGTCACTTTTTTTTTCATATCTTTTGTTTAGGCTGCTCCAAGGTAGCACCTTGCACACACAAAAGCTGATTGATACCCATGTAGAAGCACCAATCACTGAGCTCCATCTCTGCTACTCAGACATGGGATAGAGGTAGTATCGTAATCTTTTATAAAGTTTCACAGTCCACAGACATAAAGTGACATTTAGGCAACTATGCCATGAACTTGCCAGACCAAGGAGTTATTCATCTGGACTTAGTTGCGATGAAGTTAAAAATGCCAGTAATTAATTTCCAAAGAGGCTTTTCCTATTTGCAGAAAAACACACAAAAAAGTACAAGTTCTAGAGGAGATAAATAGCTATGATTTGATAAAAAGGAAGAAATATTGTTTTAGTTATTTGAGCAGTGCTGCAGTCCCAAGCAATTCCCAAATTTCATTCAACACGTTTTATGTCCTGTCAAAAAGACTAATACACTTCTTGTGAGCTCACGTCTCTGATGGGGCTTAAAATAACCAAGAACACAGTGTTTCTGCTCGCTAACAATCCAAAGCACTTTCAAGAGGTTCTCTGGCTGTCATCACCATGCAGTTTGGGGGATGGGGTGAGGTGTCTTAAGTCTAAGATGTTAACTATTGGTAAGATGTAGTCACTTAGCCCCAAAAAACAAAAGTAAACTGAATTACTGAAACTGAAATCCCTCTTGATTCATTAATAGCATATTAACAGCATGACACATAGTTCACAGGAGCTTGAGGCAGATCTCGGAAAGTTTCAAGTCTACATTGCTGATTGCTGTGACCATGGTAACCCCCCCCCCAAGATTTTTGGTCATGGAGAGTGAAATGAGGGGGGGTCTGGCCTTGGGCCCGCTGTAAGTGAACAAACCAGGGAAACAGAGAATGTGGAAAACAGCATGGGGTACGTTATAGGACTTCATAGAGCAGTAGGGGAGCAATGGGTGAGTGGTCTGAGGGCAGCCAGGGGGTTTGGAAGAGAATGAATGAGCATACCTCACATACCCGGTACTTAAAAGCAAATTTCCAACTGTAGCCCCCCTGCTCCCTATTCATTGCTCGCTGATGAGGGGTGAAATGAAAAGAGGGCACAGGCGATTCATTGTACACTCAGATACGGCTAATGTATAGAGGCAGAAGGCACCACAGGGATAGACAATGAGATACTGCACAAAATAGGAGCAAAAGGAAGAGAAAGTTCCTTATAGGCAGAGGCAAAAATAAAGAAAATGGGGATGCAGTGCTTTGCTCAGTGAAGAACTCCTGTCACAGAAAGTGGTTATTGGGGTCTTAAGGGCAGCACTGGAACAGACACCAAGACAACACTCTAGCAACAGTATCTTAGGGCACCATTACACACCAATACAAAGACAACATTGCACACAATGAGCTGAGAAATCTGTCAAAAAGGCTGCCAGAGCGGCGTAAAGGAGTCTGCTAGGAGGTGATATCAGAGGGAACAGGGAGGACTACTGAAAAGTGAAGAGATGGACACCAGGACCAGAGTCAGTATGACCCTCCTCCAACAGGTTATTAGAGTGGCTGCAGCTTCATTGAGGACATATGCTGACATATGCAAAAGTGTACACCACTAGAAATGGTGGCAAAAATGAGGTTGTTCAAACTTTGCAAGGAAATCAAAAGCGCATCTTATTTTATAGCAATGTGTCGCAGTCTAGGTCAGTTTTGAGTTTTGATGTCAAAAAACTTAAAAAGGATATCATCGCAAAACAGTTTGACAAACTTGGAACAAAACACAGATGTTTTTTCTATATTCTGCACTGTTTACATTCCAGTATCATCATCTGTACTCTCGGCTCTTAGCTTATCATGCTGTCAGCGCAGATGTTAATAACAGACGTAGGCAGCGCTGTGGCATTAATATTACCTATGCAATTTTTTTTTTTAACAGTATAATGAAACCAAGAACCAGGCAGCTCCGTGGTGCATTTGTCATCTAAATAGGATTCACATATTCCTACACAAAATCCCAAAACGTATAGCACCTTATTTGCATAAA